>NC_142209.1:16523665-16824499 GCF_049639895.1 Pseudopodoces humilis | reverse complement strand
CTTGGGAAAATGCAATTCAATTGCTCTGGGAGGAGAAAACTCCATTTCAACAGGTTTCATCAGTCCTCTGCTTCTAAAGCATTAATCTGAAGGCACTCATTTTGACTGATGCCAACTGATGCCCATTTTCATCAATATTATCAGTAAGTTTTACAGAAAAAGGTAGTATCAATGTTCAGATTTGGGGAGTATTTTACAATACATCAGAATAAGGTGACTCAAAAATATACCTTATTACATAGAGCTGAACAGAACATAGAGCTGTTCAGAAACACAACCCATAAATGTCATTACGACTAAATATCATATGTATGGGGCTTGGAAACTACAAACACAACTACAAACTCTGCTTTTCACAGAAGCAACATCACCATAATATAATGCTCACAACAACTCTGCTTCCATAAAATAAATAAATTAATTATATAAATATTAAAAAAACCACAAAAATATTTTTATTTTACAAAGCAAAATTCTGGTTGAAATATTTTGTTTGTAAGGCAATTCCACATCAGTGGCTGGTAGAATACAAATCAAATAACATAGCTGACTTTCTTGGTATTTTGCATTTACTTATGGTAGGTGAAACAGAAAGCCAAAGCCCATTCCTAACTAGTTTTGATCATTAAAAAATCCATGGCAATTTTAACAAGAGTACGGGTGTTAAATTAATCACAGTGAACTGGCCAAATTCCAGTTCTGATAATTGCATCCTGCATACCTAAAATTCCCCCTGCAGCTTCAACTGGAGAAGTTACTCCTTGCTTTTCCTCTAAAAAAAATTGCTTATTGTGGTGCTACTAAGATAACTTTTGGTCCAAAAAGTTTCATTTCAGTACCAGACAAATGGGCTGAAAAGCTTTTGGGTCTCCTCAGACCAAAGATACCTTAAAAACATAAATGTTCTGGTATGTTACTTCATCCAACTATTTTTTCCCCTCATGACACATATATCTATTCTCTCCCCTGAATGCAGTGGAGGCATCTATTTATTCATTACTTCTCTAGTTAAGAAAACCTTGCTTGTGCTGTCCAAAACCCTAACCTGCAAATTCAAGCATCCCACTCATCTGACATGGAGTCAGGTGAAAGAATGCAATGAGCATCCTCACGGGCTCTCCAGGCAAAGAACAAGAAAACTCACTTGGCTTCTTGGATATGGGTCTTTTGAAGAGCACAGGCACTTGCTGCCTCTGCTCTTTCAGAAACAAATGAAAAGGACTAGGGCACCTTCTATACTCTTAGACACCAGAAAAATGGCAGGCATGGTAGCAGTGCTAATTCTTTCTTTCCTATCAACAGTTACACATAATAATTCAAAGTCCAGCATCTACCTAACCAACTAACCATAAAGATTTGGAAAGAAACCAACTGTGGAAGTCACCACTAATTTTTGAAATAGCTAAACTATTAGGCCTTATGGACTGCCAACACTGTATCAGAATCCTTCATGCAGTCACTAAAAAGGCACTCTTGCTTTTGCAGAAGCATCCAGGATTGTGTACACAGATGTAAATGCAGAAAGGCCAAAGAAAGAGACGGAGAGACCAAGAATACAATGCCACACAGAAAAAGAATGTGCCTGTTAAGGTAAGACAAATACAGGGACAGGGAGACATGCAGACGCTGGGCTGCTCCAGGCAGGTAAGAGTAGGCATCTGTCAGTCTGCTACTGTGGCAGCCTCCTCGGACATGGCCCTGCTGGCTCCTCTCCAGGTAAGCTGTTTTCTGAGCTGAGGACAAATGTATATTGTACATAAAGCTGGCTAGAGTTTTCCAAGTTTCTATTAAGGCACATTTTGTAAGTGATAATGTCTCTAAGTGTAACAAGCAAAATATTATGAATTGATTTCAGCATGAGCTATTCAAGATAAGATGGAATAGGAACAGTGGCTGAAGTAGAAGTGTTTAAATGAGACACAGAGCCTTTTCCTTGCTTCTGACCACTGTAGATAAGCAATAAAATTATACATGGCTGCAACAGTATTCTGTGTCAAGAGTATTAAGTGGACAGCTTCTAATTACCTTTAGCTCATAAAGCTGGAGAGTTTGATCTATTGCTTAAAAGCTTTTTAGTTTAACTTATTTTAATCAACAATTCTATTTTTAGTAGTTGTTCCTAAGATGTTTTTCCAGTAAATGGGTGGGTAGAAAGGGTGGTTGAGGGTCTGGTTAGTTATGTGGCTCACCTCCCAAGATGCACAACTCCAAAGTCCCCAGCTCAGTAAGAATCTGCTGATGTATAATGAGATTGTGCTTTTTTTCACATCAGCAGGAAATTAAACTATAATAAAGCCACTCCCCTTCCCCTGCCCCTTCCCATAATGGAGGGACAAAAGGAAACACTATGGGTTGAGAGAACAATTTACTAAGAGTACAGAGCAATGGAATAAGACAATATGTTCAATATAACTACATTAAAAATAATTATAAATAATTAATATGGAAATATTAATAAGTATACAAAAAAATAATACCACAAAATGGTATTCACCACTGTAAACAAAACCAAGACGGCAGCTGCTCTGTGCAGGTCACCCCCACATGGTTTCTCCAGACAAAGACAGTCTGTGACCATTCTTACCCGCTGCCCTCACACATTTGGGAACAAAGGCAATATGGTGGTGGAGCTCCCGTAGTGAGCACTTCCCAGCCCCAAACCCCAAACAGCAAAGAACACTGATCCCCTGCCAGCCGCCTCCTGGCTGGCACTGTTGCTTCAGCACTAGGAGCGATTGAGTTTTCACCATTGTCCCTTTCAGCACCAGAGGTCCACAGGTGCTCTCTGGAGGGAATAGGAGAGGGGACTGGCAGGATGGCACAGGGACTGAGCCTGCAGTAGTTAATGCCAAAACTTTGCCAAAGCAAGATAAAATGGCCCTTTCTGAACAAAACCATGACCCCCAGCAATGATGTGCCTGGTACAGAATAACAACCTGGTCACACCCACACAGCACTGAGCTCCCCCCTTTCCTGTAACCAGGACTAAGGCACTGGAGTCTGGGAACACTATAGCAGCGGCCATATTTTATAGAAATCTTTTTTCTTCCAGTTGCAACAATGTCCAATAATATATAATGTGGTTTTTATCAATGTGGTGGGATTCAGTGAGAGGAGGACATTCATGCTCCCATGCTTTTCTAAGCATGGCTGTCATCCCTGGCAACATTCTCCTATGTCCCTCCTCATGGTGTAGGGCACTAGGACGGGAATAAGTGCCTTGACAAGGCTGTTATTGGGCATGAAGAATCCAAGAACTCTGGAGAAGGAAAGAATGGCAGCTTGTGCTTCTAGTACAAAGATATTGCTTGGTTGTACCTTCTCCCAGATGAAAGAAATGGCCCAGGAAAAGGGCAGTTTTGATCACATTTCACAATCCCTCAGACTCTGAAAAAAACAATGGTGAAAGGGAAGTGAAAAGACATACAACAACTTCTGAAAGTGCCACAGGATGCTATAAGTACAAGTCATCCACAAAGATCCAAGACTGTTTTCACTAACAAAACTTTTATTCAAGGCTGCAAGGTTATTCTTGGGATCAAATTTAATAATCCAGTGGTACTGAACCACCCTGTGCTTTTTTGGAATTGATTAATCCTTTGATGCTCATTTGGCTAATATGCATGTGGGCTATTTTTGTACTAATTTTCATAAAATTCGGACCAAAACAGTATCACGCTATTCTCTCACTACAGCACAAGCAATTTAATAAAAATATCCCTGTATGTCATAAGTCAGTTATTAAAAAGAGGAAAAAAACAACACAAAAATCATGGACTTCATGACTCTCATGAGACTACAGAAAAGATCCATCCTAAGCTATAATAGGAAAAATGACCTTGGCACAGGGCACTTCCTGAAAAACGAAGGACTGGCTGGGGTTAATGGCCTACAGCTTTGCCTGAGGCCATCAAGTCTCCCAGTCAGTCATTAATCCCCCGGAAGTACCCTGGTGCCTTGATCATTTCTACTTAATTAAAGTCAGTTATCCCCAGGATGCCTCCATTTCACCAGGAGACTCTTTCTAGTTACTTCAAGGAATGTGCCTCTCAACTCCCTCCCTTCGTTTCTCTCTCTCTCTCTCTCTCTCAAGATATTTGACATGACATGTTCCAATTTCCTTTTTAATGGTCAATGTTTAATATGGCTTACAAATAATTATTTTTTATTTCATCTTTGACATGAACCCTTAGTCCAAAATTGAAAAATTAATTCTTTTTTTTTCCAAGGGAAAAAATACATCTGTGGTTCCTTCATGAAGGACAGTGAACCCAAAGTAAATAACTACCCAGGTTTAAAGATTTAAAGAGCTTCCATCTTAAAAAAACAAACAAAACCAAAAGCAATACATCTAAATGAGGAGAAAAAAACCCCAGAATTATGTCATGGGGATGAGCAGAAATCATACAGGATGATTTAACAGAAAGTCAAAAATGAGAATCTGCTCCTGCTGCCTTTTTTCCCCATCCAAGTTTCTGTAAGTCTGGAAGCACTTATGAGAGTTAATTTAATGATTATCAGAGGCCCCACAGACTTCAGTGGAACTATGCACATGCAAAGAGGTAAGTACTTGTGTTTTCAGAACCAAAGCCTACACTTACACAAAATAAAACAAAGAAGCCAGAAGGGCCACCAGTGTAGCTCTCTTCAGAGAATCAATTTCATTCCATTGACACTTTGTTAACAGCCTCTTTCAGTTTACAAAATATTGACCTAGACTTTGAAATTTCAAATGGTAAACTGAAAACAGGCTATATATTAAAATTACACTCTTATGTACATCTGAAAATTGAAGTAGAGAGTTAGGTCAGTGTCATAAACAAGAGCCTGAAATGCATTCACTATCCCAAAGATCTGATAACCCAAGTCCCAGTCTTTCAAATCTTTGGTATCCTATGTGGAAAAAGGCTGCAGAGCATCCTTAAATTAATATTCACACTTAAAGATGTACTTACTCTACAGGGTCCATGCACCTGATGATTTGGAGTATTTAAAGTCCAAATTAGAACTCTGCAGCCAACTTCTAACTCTGTAACAGACTGCACCAACACTACAGGTGATAGTTCCCTTTGCAGGCCTAAGTTCAAACCAGGATTTTAACTTAAAGCCAACGGCTATTCCACACAACAGCAAAGGAGGCTTCACAGCAGACTTTCAAAACTCTGCATTGCAGTAGGTAGTTATTTTGGCAAAATGGCAAATATTACAAGTACATGCGTGTACTTATGGCCCAGCACACACAATGGGTAAATAAATACATATCTCTACGTGTACACAGGGGCAGGGATGTGTGCATATACGCAGAGAAAGACAGAGAAGGCATGCATAATTTTGTAATTTCTTAATATTATCACAGAATGAGAATGTAACTAGACTGATTCATTATCCTAGCATTTTGCAGAACAACTTGACAAGCTTGTTGAATCTCTACAAGTCAGAATGTTCCATAAAAAAAAGAAAATAAAACTGTCATATGATAGTCGTATGTATTGAGTCAGTATTACCAATACTTTATTTCATGCTAGTCAAAAGCAATGACTTAGTGAGTTAGACTGTAAATCGAAATGCATTTACACATTGCATCGTAACTGCTTCAGTCACTGACAGCATAACTGAACTTGACTGCTACTGGTCTGATCACAAATGTAAATTTTCCTCTCGTGATTATAATACATGACCCATGTTTTTAGGCTATTTTTGTAACTATTTAACACCACTTTCAAGGCATTTATGGCTGTTATAAGAACAATTATTATTAATTATTCCAACTGAAATAGCCTGTAGGAGTCACAGTTCCTGGAAAGACTTGTGTGAGAGAATTTCCCAGTCACAACAAAAGAAAGCTCACATGTGCATTGAATATACATGTTATTTAATTATATTCAGATCATCACCTCAGTGATTCTTCAGCAACATTATGGAAGTTATAGTTATCATGAGTTCCTTTTAATGCTGCCCTTTCTGGATATAAATAAGCCTTGACAAAGTCTGCTTAATCTTTTTATTATTTCAAGTTTGACATCACTAACACAGGAGGTGAACCCTCTCCAAGGAAGGATAACTGTGCTATAATGAAGATGTCATGATCTTGACAAACATAAAAGAGTTAATTTAAAATTTCAACAGCTGCATGTCTAAATCCAAACTTTTTCAGAATACTGACTTTCTCTTGTGCTATTTTGGTTTACAAAAAACAAGCAAAATGAGTCTATGCTGAATAGACCACCTCTGTCTTGAATTTACCAGGATGGATGGAAGAGCTTTATGCCTCCCAATTAGCACTAGTCAGACAGAAGTACATCCCCACACAATGCAGAATATTTGCAACCCTGAGATGGCTTCTATACCCTGTTTATGAATTCTAACTGTTCATATCTCATTTGCTGCTCACCTTTCAACAATGATGCCTTTCTTATCTTACAATAGAGTGAGCTAGGGAAGAATGACACCAAGTTAAATGTAAACCTTTTTTTGATACTTCCCATACCATAGTATTGCTTTAACGTTACTATCTGCTAAACTGCACTCACATCAAGCACAACATAGCATACAAACATCTCCATTTCCCATCTTATGCTCTTCCATTAGGCAACAGGACATTTCAAAAGTCTGAGATGGTGCCTGCATATGGATGCTAAATATGAGCAAAAGCAGGGAGCACAGTGACTGTAGAAAAGCAGGCCACATAATTTTCTCAGTCTCGCCTGAGAAAGTGGCCTGGGAAATCATAAGGAGGAATTAAACCAATCCTCAGAGATAGAAGACAGCCTTGCAGGTGCTGTTTGTCAGTTTCTTGTTTTCTTGCATGAGAAGGTCGAGGGGTGGTGTACCCCTCTGATCAATGATGGTGATGTGTTAGTTTACTAACCAGTAAGAGTTTTTCTTTTCTGTACTTTCGTGTATCGGTCTATAAAAGATCTGAGGTAATAAACCTTAGGAGCTCTCCTGTTCAACTCACAAGAGAGTCTATGTTGTTCTTCTCGCCGTTCCCAATAGAGCAACACCTGGAGGAGCTCAGTTGTGACAATAAAGAAGATATATTCTGAAGATTAAAAGGCCTTATTTGTATTAATTTCGTATTAACACATGGATTCATGTATTAAAAAAAGAGTAGTTCCACTAAGCATTTTACTGATCAAAGAAATCATTTGCTAAGTGGACAACCTTTAAGCCTGTCGGTGAGAACAAACTTTGAACAGTTCAACGATGCTCTGCAAGAATTCCTTCTCTTGAACTACAGCTGAAAGACCTGTTAAAAAATGTTATTTCAACACTGAAGCAGTTTAAGTGACTGACTGAAACCACAATGTATAAGAAGTATAACTTGAGCTTGGCAGATCAGAGCCAAATAAAAAGTGATGATAAGCGACATATCTAATAATGTACTCTCAGTGTCTTGTCATTAACACAATTATGTCAGTATAGTCAATCAGCACTTTGCCTTGACTTTAAAGTAGGATTCTGAATACACGTTTCTAGAGTTGGACAGAGTAGGGCAGAAAAGAATCATTGAATTTAAAGCCACAGTTATTCATGGCTTTTTAAGAAAACAAGGTTATCCATTTATTATCTGCTTTGTGCTGGAATAACACTAAAATTATTCTTATGAGTTCAATACCATCTGTAATAGCCCTCTGGCTATACAAAACAAAGGGACTCAAGATGAAGCATTCCTTTCACGAATGAGAAACTGATTTACTACCTGAAGTGATAATTAATGCCATTCAGTTTGGTTTAGAGTAGGGATGAATAGGATAAAATGACAATGCTTTCCTCTTGAAAAAGTTTCTTTGCTGTGTGCTGGAAGGACTGAAAAACATATGCCATCAGCACTGGCAAGTGATGGCATCTGCCAGAATTAGCTATCTGAAGCAAAGGATTATGAAAGGGATCACCTTTGTGGCTTAGAGACAAAGTCTGTATAGAAGCCTGGATACCAAAGCACGTTCTCTATACCGAAGCAAGGATATAGCCCCTATGTTACTGTAGTCCACAACAGCAAGAATTTATTAAATAATGTTCTTCAGGTAAAATTTGCCTGCATAAAGACTTCCACAAAAGATCTGCCTGCTTCAAGATATCAATTTATTTTTAGATAAATTATTAAAACAATGCTGAGACCCTGGTCATAAACCTCCAGATGTTGGCATGCTCAGAAGGTAAGCTGTCTAAAATCCTCAGATTGTGCCTTACGAGAGCAGCCATCCTGAAAAATCACTACTGGATTCCAAAGCAGCAGCTAGGACAATATCCAACAAACCAAATCCTCATGGGATATAAGTTAAGCAAGAGCCTTGATTTTGTTAATGTTTCAGATCTGCCATATAAAATGCTAATATTCTTGGTACTTCCACCCTTGGAGATGCTCAGTAAGGGCTTCCGAACTAACTGCAGCATGCTGAACAATAAGCATCATTCTGCCCCTCTAGCCACTCTGACCAAATCTCTGTAAGCTTTTCTGACCCACTCCTGGCTTTCCTGATAGCTTTATATGTAATCCTTTCTTGATCCCCACTCAGCTCTCCTGACACCATGACTTCTCCATCTCTCATGCAGCTCTAATATTTGCTCTAATAGTTCTTTCTCTGCTTCACTTTTACTTCCTTTTCCATATCCTTAGGATCCAAATACCTCTTCCAGTGCTTCTGATTTCCTGCTCCTCTGACCTTGTGTCATCCAGGACAAAATTGGTCTGATCCTGTCTGATCACACATTTTTCTCTGAACAATATTGTATATACCTACAATCCTCTCTTTTCCTTCTCCTTGGTATTTTGATCCTTTCTACCTCCATTTGTCCTGTTTTGATCCACTTTCAGCTTCCCCTGAGCCTCTACATTCCTCTCTGAGCCTTCTTTTGCTACACTGGATCCCTTCTCCACTCTTCCTGTGTGGCTCAAATTACCCGTCAACATTTCCTTCTCTCTCAAAATCCCCTGAATCTCAGCTCTGCAACATGTATATTCAATAAGTGTACTGTGAAATCAGTGGGAATTTAATAGCAAAGAAATACACTGCCACTACTGCTGAAGAACATGACTGTGAAAAATAAAGAAAACAATATTTACTACCCATTCTCAACATTTATTTCTCAAATATCTATTTTAATTGTATTTTGCCCTCATTGTTACGATATGGGCTCCTCATTCAAGTTTTAAATTGACACTTCTAAATCCTGGACCCTGTAAACCTCCATTTTGCAAAAGTTACATCCAGGGGATGAGAATATCATCATGCCCTGACCACGTTGCTCAAACAGGTACATGGCACTAGCAATGGACATGTGCAGTGAGGACTAATGCAAGTTCCATCAGCTGCTGTGACTGAAGAGTGGGTGGCCTGTGAGCCGTGTCCTGCAGGGCCCTGCTCTGGTGGCACTCAGCCTGCATGTGCTGTTCGGCATGGCAGGGCGGGAGCACAGCTCAGTGCCCATTCATTCCGTCACTGGGAGTGGAATTATTTCATTTGCCAGTGGAGCACAAGGGGCTCCCCACTGACCACAATCACAATATTGCAGGCCTTGAACAGATCCACGTGCTCACAAACAACAAGCACAGGTAAATCCTCACACCACGGTGATGTGCTAACGAAGGCCTTTCACTGAGTGCTCATACACACATACACAGGTATTTCACATCAATAAAGGAGAAGTTTCCAAACAGCTGATGGTTCAAGTACATGTTAACATTTCTCTCCATTTAAGACTATACTGCATCAGCAAAAATTCAGTAAGGAACATTAATTATCAAATGTGCCAGTTTTGTGACTATTAAGTACCTCGTTAGATTCAGTTTTTGAAAACACATTCATGAGCACTTTTATATAGGACAGAACGGCACATTTGGCATTGTTTAACCCTTCAACATGACCCAGAATATTGTTTTCAATTTATTAAGGTTTTTTGGATAATTTCCATTTTTATTTTGAGAGTTTTCTTAATATATAAAATTTCAAATGCATTTTAGCTGTTCTTGAAAAACAGGCAAACTAAAGACATAAAAAAATGGCATTCTTTTATTCAGTTGGAATAAAATTTATCCCAAGAGCTGCTACATGTTTTTCATTCATACCTACAGCATTAAAAGCTGGTTAAAGATAAAAATGTTGTCTACATATTGTATATAAACATATATTCATAAACACTCATTGCTGACAACAACACCAGTCTTTGTGTTTATATTAGCACATACAGAGTCAAATTTTTCAGCTACAATATATTTCCTTTAATCTGTCAGAAAGAAAACCTCATACTTCAACAAAGGCAGAAAAAAAAAGAAAAACAAATTAAACCCATATTTAAAATATATCATCTAGCCTAACCTTTACTCCATTAGGGAAAATATGCCTGCAAAAAAGATTAAATACAAATTTACTTTGCTTTTAAACCTACTTAAGAAGCACCTATCCTATCTGTTCATATAAATTCCAATGGAAAAACACGATGACATGCAATTACTAATCTCAATGTACACAGCTATGCCTCGGGGACTTAGTGGTTCATATTTTACTGTTCTGTAATCAAATACAGAACTAATGAGTAAAAATATGCTTCCCCCAATAAATTCCCAGCACCTGGACAAGTGTCTGACAATGAAATGGAGGATGCTCACACAAAATTCATTCTGCAAAGCTATTAAAGTGTTATACTTGCCAACAAGTGTTCATTAAACAAGAATGAAGGATCTTTACGCCTGTTTCCTACCAAAGGCTTTTTAATATTTTAATGGAGAGTAAAGACTATTTATCTGAACTCTGATCAGTTAATGTTCAAATCTGTTATGAAAAAACAAGGAGTCCTTTATAATACCTTTCATAAAAATCCACTTTGCAATGCTTCAAATAAAGACTAAGAACTGTAAAAGATTATGTTGCATATAAACAAAATCAGTATCATTTTGAAATTATATGGTTATCCGTGGAGCTCCTTGGCATACTAGAATCATGCTGTATTTTTTATTTAAAGAGTGGTTAGCAACAACCATGATACAAATGAAAAATAGGATTAGAGATGACATCACTTGGGCAAGAGCATCTTCAGACTGCAGAGGAAGAACCCCAAATTTAATGGGACAGATGAAAGAAGTGGGAGACTAATAGATTAGTCAAATTTAACCCATATACCTGTTGGGGAAACAAAAGCACTGAAAGAAATATGCCAGAAAGACTGACTGACATTCTCTTTATCAAAAAGCATTGAAGTTTGAATCTGAACCAAAACCACATTTAATATAGCCTACAAAAATAGGAAGACAGATCAAAAATGTCTCAGAAATAAAAATATGGATCAATGCAAGACTTCACCAACACTTCCTTTGCAAGAGGATTGATGAACTTTGGATTTGTGTTTAGCCCTTCAGAGTAACTTAGACCTGATATATCACCCAGGTTGATGAGTGAGTAAAAAGCACCATTCATTTTTCCATTGCAGGTTTTTACCCAAGGACAGAAGAAACAGAGGCCTGGTCCTCTTCTGCAAAATCCAGTCAGATGGGAAATGGGAGGATCCCATTTATTGATCCCTTTTTGCTTGGGTCACCTCAAATTCCCAGCACTTGTGGTTGTGTATTAACCAACAAGATACATAAGAATATTTTAGACATGGTTTTGCTCTAGTTTCCAGCAGCCAGCATAAGAGAGAAAATAGTGTAAAAGGTGAAATAGAGATGTGGAGTCATAGACTGATCTTTTGGCCATTAATTTCTGATCCCCACTCCCAGAGAGTTGATGCATTTTAATTTAGAGACCCTGGAAAAAAGCAGGAGGACCACAGAGAACAGGAATGGGAGTCTGCTCCCAAGACCTGCTTCCAACACATTTTCCTTGAGCAGCTTCCAAACCCATATGTTTCGAAACCTGATTTATATGCATTTTTTTTGGAATCTGGTGAATTTGGTGGTATTTAACCGCAAGTGCTTTGAGTTGCTCTCAAATATCTGCAGCATTTTGGAGGAGAGCTCTCCTCTTCATCCTTGATTCCTGTCTCTTCTCCTCATTAAGTGTGATGTAGCTTCTGAAATTGATGGGAAAATTACATGAGAACCACCAGAGCTTGGATGTGCTTGTAGCACAGCTTCTAATTGTCCTCTGAAGCCCATTTTCAATGTACTATCACATATGTGGCTATTTTACATTTGACAAAAGAGAGAAAGCTTTCTTCATGCTAAAAGAAAGTACTGCATAGCAGTGTGGAACACATATACAAAGAGGTGAACGTTTTAAAAGCTGTGAAGGTAGCAATGTGCAAATACACATTTAAATTGCAAACCAAAACAATTATGTGGCAAGTACCCAGCTGTGTGCACAGGTTTTGGTTATACAGGCACATGTGCTTACTTTTAAAGCATAATAATTATTTTATTGTTTTAATTTAAGCCTTTGCTTCTGAATATTTCTGAATTCTTTTTGGGGAAAGCCAAGATTTCTCAGGCTAAGCAGGTGTATAGTAGACTCTACCGAGAGCGATGCACATACTCATAAAGTAAAGCACTATACTGTGGAAAGAAGTATTTTTAAGGTGCAAGAAAGTTAGGGTTTAATAGGGTGTGAAGTTGTCAGGAAAAGATTTGTGAGGTTGGGAGTTCATTTTAATGCTTACTAATTAGAGTAGAATTGGCAGCTATAGTCCTGAGGAGTGAAGTACCTCTACTACACATGGTAGTACACTCTGTCTACAATGGAATACATTAACTGGTATGAATACATAAACAATAGAAGTACCCACTATCCTCTGATGTGCAGCAGAAAGAGGTGGCTAAACCAATAAAACGAGCCTGGGCAATGCCAGTCTGTGATCTTTCTAGCATGAAAAACAATGAACATACCCAGTGCTATATCACAAAGCTCAGACTTACTCTTGACTACATATCCAGACAAGCCTCCTGACTTATTATTGAAAGACAAAATATTTACAGTAGCGAGCAACCCAGCTCCAATTAAACTTTTACTATTGATTGAACTAGGAAAAGGACCAGGACCCTCAGCTCAAACAGTGAACACCTTGTTCATTAATTGCTACCCTTAACAATAGGTTTGTTTGATGTTTAAATTATACTTATCCACAGAAAAGTAGAACAACTAAAAAAATAACTCTAAACCAGTTTTTTTCTTCCACGTTTTCTAGTTCAAGTGCTCCTTTATGGAGAAGATCGATTACCAATAAGAACAATTTCAAACATTCTCAACCCAGTTATATTATTACCTACTATGATTACTGCATTAATGAACATGTGGTTAGATTCATTCCCGTGTCATGCTTGGAATACTGATGTAACACTGTAACAGCTCCATCAGTGACCAGCAGCCACACGAATGTCCTAGTGCATATGTCAATACTTTTGTGGAATGAGGCTCTGTAAACCTTATGTTATTGCACTCATCTGCTCCAAGTAGAACCTTTTAATTAAACTAACTTGGTAAAGTACCATGCACAATGATGAAGCTTTATAAGTAATACATAATGATGATCAAATACATGCGAGGGAAACTTCGTCTTGTTAAACTCATATTTAAACAGGTGAGACACAGTCCACTAAATACTCTGCATGAGTTTACTACACTGAGTTTACTAGAGCTGACAGCAGTTAATCCTCAGCTGCGTTTCTACTAGTTGGAACTCACATCCTGATTTTGTTGCGGAATTCTCAGCATTTCAGTCTCCCCCCGTACTCTTGCTGGGTTCAACAGCTGTTTGGGTTAGTGTATGCCATAGCCACCGCAAAGTTTAAGGAAATCAGTGAAACATATGTGAGATCCATTGCATGAGTGGCACTGCTAGATATGACTGATATATTTCCGTATTTAATTTACACAGACTTTAATCTGTATATGCAATATCTTTTTTCCTAAAGCAAATCCATTTTGTAATCTTTCACATGTAATTGTATGTGTGCCTTTTGTTATTCTCCCCAGTGAAGCTGATTCTTTATGTGTCTTTTTTTAAATAGACCAAATAATGACATTTTGGTGCTAAACATACTTCCTTCACATATTTCAGAATTTAATTGTAAAAGGTAAGGCTTTCTAATGGTCAGATAATAGTTCTGAAGCTCTAAAAAATAGTTCAGTGGTATCCATTCCTTGCATCTTTCAGTTCCTCAGTGAGGTAGACGTAACTCCTTTTTTTACAAATGATCAAATTGGCTGTACAAATCTGTGACCACAGGTAAGACACTGAGCAATTAATTCATAGTAATATGGGATCCCAGCTGCAAGGTCCTTCCCATAAACTAAAAAATATATGACAAAAGAGGACTGAAGGGTCATATTAATTTTATCAATATTTGGATCAATATTTTGCTCTGAGTCACAACAGTTAAACAGTCTAAAAGATGCACCTTTTAAAAACAATTTATTTATTTTATAAAGAGGAAGGACTGTTCAAAACAAAATTTTTAAAGGAAGGACCATTTTTCTAGTCTACAACTGGGCTGCTTTACACCTGAAAGTCCCGAATGCTTCTCGGCCCGGGATAACCAATGAACAAATCCAAGATGACACATTTTCCCAGAAACAAGGGATGTACCATAATAAAGTTACAATGTAGACAGTTATCATCAACTGCCTTTTTGATATTCAGAGGAAAAGAGGATCACAGTCTTCTGTCCACACAACTGTGTCAAGGAAAAATGAACAGTATTTTTTTACCTCCCCAGTTTCCAGAAGTCCAATATACTGCTTTCATACTAAAACCTGGAACAAAGATGGGGTTTGTCCACTGCATTACAATATCTTACCTTATAAGGAAGCATTTGACAGCCTTAGATTAAACTCCTGAAAACTAATGAAGAGTCCTCCCTAATACACATTTCTTTTTTCCAGTTCGGACTTGAAATGACAACATTACAGAAATACCCTGAAGGTTTTTTTTTTAAAATAGCATCCTATAAAACAATGCCCTCTTGTCAGTCAACACTAATTCAGCAGAAGTCAAGTTATAAATCTGTCCAAAGGCCAGCAAAGTGCTTAACTTGGCACATCCCTAATAAAATTAGGAATGTGAGTTTATTACATGAACCTCAAGTAGGTTTGGCCAAGATATTAAGATTTTTGCTTATGGCAACCATGGCTAATGTGGATTGGTATTTTCATTATAATGCACCCCACAGCATTTCTCAGTAATGTCTCAGATTTCCAAATTGGACAATAATTTTCTACGCTATCTGACACATCACTAGGTGTTACAGATGAAACTCTGTCACTTAACTAAGTACAGTTTAACTTAAAGATGGTAAAGACTTTTCAATAATGCTAATTCTACTGAAAAATGAGGCCAAATTAATTAATACTTCTATTAATGCACTGTGATTTCACTTTTTTCAAGTAAAGAAGCACTTATAGGCTTTTAACCCAAGCTCAGATGCATTGTTTCAGCTCAAGGCAATTGAGAAGCGGTTTCTACTGTAATAAGCTCAAATGCTCATTAAGAACAGTGAGAAGGTAGATTACACAGTCTATATTTTAGTTGTTTTTAGCCAAATATGCTTTTCTATTATATTGGTGGAGAATGTCTCTTCAGAACAGTACTCTATAAAGCAGCTTCATGTTGTCCCTTCTGACCATCTTCCACACCAAATTTTTGTTTCAAAGAAACATCTTTCCTTTGAGGGAAGAAACACACTCTGAGGTTCTCACCTGGCTAAAGAAGAACATATAATCCCTGCCTTCTGCAAAAGAAAGGCTTCTGGTTATTACTGCCTGGTACCACATGTGGTACCAAGCCACACACAGCACTGCAAACACTGCAACAAGAAAAGATGCTCCTTAAGATGCTGCAATACCAAACACATGAATGTGCAGAGTTGCTGAAGTTCACTTCATGAAAAATACAATACACTCCAGGAAGGAAATATGATTGATTTCCCTTGAGCAGACTGTTTATCAGACAAACCCATTTTGCAAACTTTGACATAAATTGTTAGTTTTCTTATCGTACTGACAATATAAAACCAGTACCTTTGTAGAAACTTCCTGAAAACTCTTTAATGACCTCTAAACAGTGTTATCTTATCATCATCTGACTTTCTACTTCAATAAATCATTTTAAAATAGGCAAAAAGAAAAATTGATATAAAAAATATGAATTTGCTTTCCATAGCTTTAGTATTTAAGATGTGAGGAGTCTTCTCACAGAATAGTTACGATCCTGATAAAGTACTCACATCTTTGTATTTGCAGTCATTTTGCAAGGAAAGAAAGAACAACTCTCACCAAAGAGCCTCAGGAGAAATGAAATGAAGATTTGCAGTTTCCAGGTCCTTGCATGTAAGGGTCTGACAGCATTGTTCACTTTGAAAGGCAATTGCATATGCAAATCCCTACTTAATGTCCATAATAGAAAGAAGCAATATGGTAACATTTTGTGTGTGCAGTCTGCTTGTGAACACACCTAGTGACCTGCATGCAGAGGAGGCCAGAGCCAGCACACTCAGAGGTATCCAGAGCACATTATCAACACTAGGGCAATATTTCAAAACTTTCAAAATAAATTTTTGCTTAAAACAGATAGTCTCTTTCTGTGCCTGCATTTGCAGCTGTTATTTTAGCTGTCCAAAAAATCTATACAAGGAATGTATTGAGTGACAAATGTTCAGCAAATTAGTAAGTAGATAGAAAACATGCAATGGATATTTCCCACCCAAAATAAAATAAATCACTCTAAGAATCAACCTTGCATAGCCAGAGACAGGAAAAATTTTTACTATGTAATCTAAGGGACTCAGAAAATGTGTACGTGCTTCTCAGAGGATGAAAAATCAGTCTTTTCAAAGAACCTGTGTAAAACCAAAAATATTTTCTTGGAATTATTCTGAGTGAAAATTCCAAACAATAAGGATTTTCAAAGATGTTGCAGAGCTGTTGGACAATTTGAGAAGACATAAAACATGCTAGTTACTTGTGTGAATAATTTAGAGCCCTCTGCATGATACAATCATCACAAAAAGGCTATATCTAACTGCTTATTAGTAGGAAAACACCAAGTGCCTGTAAACTAACACAGCTGTACAATTTTCCTGTTTTCTTCTGTTGTCTGGGAATAGTCTGCTGGTAACATTGAAGTCCCAGGATGGCAGTCTTCACCTGTAGCACAAACACACTTGAAAGCACCACAGCAGCTTTTGAACTGACCAGGCATCCTGGTCAAAATGCCTTTTGGTATTTTTTTCCCCTGCAAGGTGAAGGTGTGCCAAGGGTGAAAATTGATGTGATGAGAAAGGTGCATCCTGACCTCTGTGCAATGATCTGAACAAACTCCCATGTCTGGATACCTCAGAGGAGTGTGGACCTCAGTGCACACCAGAGCTCCACAGAATAACTCATATTTTCTTTTCAGGGCTACAATTAAAGTCTCTCCCTTCTTCTGTGAGAGATTTTTGTTCAGCATTGCATTGGATACTAAAAACCTCTCTCGATCCTTCTGATCCCCCTCGATATCTCATTAAATTGACAGACCAAAGCCTATTACCATACTTTTGTCAATTGCGCAGTGGTTGTGTGATCTAGAGAAGAACTCATCTGACATCACCAACTAAACTAATATTCCCTACGGACCTTTATCCAATTAACAAATCCCCCTCTCTCTAGAGATGAAAGGCCAGAGCATTACTCTATGCTCCCCTCCACAGCCAGTATCTCACGTGCAAAAATAAAGGAGATAGAGAAACACTACAAATCTTGCCTTAGAGCTGAAAAACTCTCTCATTGAGCAAGACAGTTTATTTCAATTTAACATAAATAATCATATGTGGGTCCAGAGCTTTTATGTCTTATAGCTCTCCTTAATTCCACATCTCCTTATTGCAGGCAGGACAGGCATAAAATATTTCATCATGGTCTTTAGTTAAAGTGTTTTGAACAACTCACCATTCTGATGCACAGAAAGTACTATCTAAATTTGCATCCACATTAAAACTATAGGATTTTGGATGATGGGATCAGAAAACTACACTGACATGAGTAATTGAGACTGAATTAAAAACTACATTGTACAAAGCTAGGGGAAGAGAAACAAAATAGTGTTGCATTTTTAAGGTATGATTTTAGAGAATAGGTATTATAGACAAAACAGAGATTCAATTAAGAATTACTTTAAAGCTGCCTTCAAAATTATAATTGTCCCCAATCCTTTCCTTGAAAATAGAAGAGTTAATTTTTCCTTCCAGTATTTACCATCTAAATTACACATGTAAAATATCATGTTAAACATACATACATATTGAAGAATAAAGCCCACAGTACAGCATGTCATTAAATCACCTTAGTTATCAAAACTTAATGAGCTCTGAAATAGATACAATCCCAATATTGCAGGTCATAAAAAAGATTTTACTTGTGACCTACATCATTCACATAGAAGAATTAAGAAATTAGGACATCTTTCCACTTTCCATTCACTGTTTAAGTGCCTATTCAGAGTCTGACTCCTAAAGGCAAGGAAAAGCACCAGATTCTGCAGGTTTTCCCTATATTGTGAGACACCATTACAGAGATCTGTCAAAGTTCTGCTCTGCTGACCACAGCCTGCACCAGAACACTTCCCACATACACCACAGAGATGGGAAACAAGTGGCAAACTTCATTATGGCTGCAGTAGGAAAAAATACAGTACAGCTCTCAGTGTACAACATAGTATGAAACAGAAGATCAAGTGGGAATAACAGTCCTCCAAAAAGCAACGAGTAGCTGCAATTTGAGCATTTTAGCCACATGTTTAGCCTTTACAGAAAAGTGCAGTTTCTGAGAACCTGATCAGCTTGGTAAAATTGCTTAATTAAATGTAACAGTGAGTGACACCAAGCCATGGGGTCATTGCAAACCCAGCTACACCATACAGGCACCAGCACAATTCCCCACCCAGGTCTAAGTGCTGGTGAAACACATCAGGCCTGCAGAATGCTGTGGAAACCAAGGCATCAAAGCTTTGAGCCCAGGGATTATAAGAATTAAACTCAAAGAGTAAAAAGAGTGAAGCAATGTGATTTTCTATTACAGAATGCTACCAATACACATTAAAAAAAAAGAAAAATTAAAAAAGACGGCTGCACTTTTCAGTTTGCTGTATTGTGCCAGATTTCTTAAGTCAAGAGGATCCACCATCTACTTCTACCAAGATTTACTGTTAATTGGGGAAGCCGAAAAAACAGAGCATCTGAAGCTGTCATGGGAGCAAACAAGGATGCAAACAAGGAGACCACTGTTCTGACAGTCCTCAATCACTGACAAAACCAGTTTCTGATTACTGAAGGGATGGCCAGCATGAAAATTCCAATGCGCTTCATTTAGTCCATGTACATACAGTGACATAAAGGGAGTGCTTCACTTTTGACTAGACTTTGATTCAATTAATTGTAGTGAGATTGTGGGAAGAGAAGAACAGAACAGAAACATGAAATCTGCCTGGCAGGTTGTTTATATTCCAGCAGGAAGTACTTAAGAGTACTTCACTAATTCTCAGCTACTAAATGATCAACCCTCACAGCTTTCCCATAGATATCCAGCATGGCATCTTTTCCAATGTAACTTCTTTTAGCTGGGTACTATAAATCTAAGCAGTACAGCACTGGCACTCTACCCTACCCTCACCCATTTCTAATGATAATCCATTCCTGTCCTGTCTCCTATAAAATTAAAATCTCTTTCTCCTCGAAGAAATATACATTACATGCCTGCAAGAAAAGGATATTAGACCCAATGTATGTACAAATCATCACCTGATCATATTGCTACAGCATATTTTAGACTAGATTGGTGAAAATTTCCCTGGATAAAACCATGAGAGCAAAATCAACTAAAACGTCAAGAAAATAAATTTGGAAGGACTTGTTTCTTAGATTCCCCTAAGTAAAAATAATAATTAAAAAATAAACTCCATACACAAGCAGAAACACTGTTAAGCTACACAATTCCATCTTGAATATGCAAATACCAGACTTCAGTTCTGAGTCAGTTTGAAAAGATAATGTCATGCAGAAAATCAAGATCATCTGATGAATTAACGTTATGAAAAATAGTTTGAGAAGGCAACTTCTTGAATATAAGTTTTATATATTTCCACACGAAAACACAAGTGGTCCAGGCAAAAAAAGTACATGACTTTAATATCTTGATCACATTTTGCTTCATAGAGAAACAACTGGGAAACTGAGATATATAAAAGGATATTTTTAATTAAATCTTCAGAGATTGGTATATTGAAAGGAACTAAATGTTTTCATCACCCTATTAATTTGGTAATATGAAATTAATTTAATGATAATGTGGATAAATAAGGCTGCCTTTAATGTTAATTTCATGAAGCTAATGTCCCTTTCAGAAATTAAAAAAAAACCCCAAACAACTATGTGCAAGCTATCCAGTCTTCACTGTTGTGCTCAAGGGCCTTAAGTAAGATAGAATCAATTTCTGGCAGCCTTAGAGATGAAGAAGCTGTGTCTGGGATGAAAAAGCGGTAGTATAAGGGAGCAGAATTTAACTCTGTTTTCATGGCCTAAAAGAAGAATTTGTGTCAGGACACTGAGCATTGTAGATGTCAAGCACTGTTTTCCTCCCCCATTCTCCTCCCTGTCCCCACTAAATCAAAAGACCTGATCCACACTTCCTTTTGCCTTCAGTTTATATCCAGAAGACTGAGTCTTAAAAAATGACAACAGCTTTAGCATAGTAAAATTACTGCACTTCAAAATCTCCCAATGCACCTCACACAGTCTCTGTGGAACTAAGAAGGGAAGCATATTCATGGTGAGCAAATGCAACAAACATGTTATCTCTTTTTCTTTCCTCTTCAGGGGATGAGAAAAGGAGAGTTGCAATTCATCAAGTCACTCTTTGTACAGATCTTTTCAAAAGGGCTTCTTGTCCATTTAAAAAGCTAAAACTGCGGCTGTATAGGGGAAAACACTTACTAATAAAAGAAGTTGAAGAATGCAGCTGAATCTCTGAATCTCCTGACCACTAAGGAGTCAATTCCAACTGCCTTGCATGAGGAGAGAGCAGTGAAATCTTAGCAGTGGTGCTGCGCCTGCTTAATGGGGTAGGGAGCTGACACGGGCCCTTTGCGAAGTGGATTACAACAGGATGAATGACCTGTGCTGGATGAATAATGATCAGATAATTCCTTGAAATATAATGTAAGTTACAACCTTGTTACACCACATTCCTAGAGTCTTGTCCTTCTTCCTTCAGGATCTGGGACAAAGAAAAGGTGAAATGCAGGAGAAAGTACAAGTGCATTTCCTAAGTCACTACAACAGTTGTTTTGATTTCTGAGGTTGTTTCTCCAGCAGGAGAGAAAGCCTGACAGGCATTTATTGAAACAGAAGTTATTGTACTGGATTTATGGAAGGAATTCATTTTAGGAACATAGTTAGAGGAGAAAGAAAAACAAACTACATACAACTAGTCTACACAATCAAATGAGTTCTACTGTCTTACTACCTTTACATGGCTTAAATCTGTTCTTTCATTCTGCCTTCCACCAAAAAAAGCCAGGAGTGCTTCTGACAGAGCAATAAAATAAAATACAAGCAAAGTACCAAATTAAAAATGTTACAACTTCTAGATTGCCATGATTCAGTATTTTTCTCTTCCCTGTGTTTTTTTGATTGCTTGCTTGTTTTTGGGGGGTGTTTTTGTATACTTCAGAATGACACTGACAAGGTCAGGTGATAACAATACAGGCTCAGAGAATGAGTTTAATACTGAGAAAAGAAATTTAATTAAACAAAGAAACAGATTATTTCCCTATATTTATTTCATTTGTCCTTTACTTCATTCCTTACCTCTCCACCTTTTCCCATCTTGACTTCAAGCACTTTTAAGGATGCATCTTTGCATTCTTCACCCTTCTCTTATCCAAGGTAAGGAATACAAGGATGAACTTGCCCTGTGAGGTCACTCAGCAATTACTTTTTTGAAAACACTGTACTTTCTCTGTTACTGTCAGCATAAAACTGAAAGCTGAATGGGTTGGGTCAGAGAAGTTTTAGTCATCTTGGCAAATAATGACTTCTGTTGAGAAAGGGTCCACAGCTAATCCTAATGTACTATGACACATGACAGCTCATCATGCCTACCTCGAGGAGGAGTTGTACACGTACACTCTCGACCACACTAATGGATTTGGGAGGAAAGTAATGTAGATGATACTTTAGTAATTACACAACTTAATTTAGTTGTATGGTCTACAGAGCAGTAGAAAATGTCCAGCTTGTAACAAGTAAGCATACTCCAAGAAAAATTCATAATTTTTATTCTGGAATTTGTAGTTTCTTCCCTTGCTTGGGAGAACTGGCTGGCATAACCAGTGTAAACAGAGGAAATGAGGCAGTGCTGTAGCTCCCAGCAACTCCACTGGCCCTGAGTGCACTGTGACAGTAGTCCCAGTGGGTACAGATGTGTATAGCAAGCCATAAGCAGTTCCAACAAAGGTGCATATCCCGAACCCAGTGCTCTGCACCATTTGCACAACAGAGACCCAGAGAAACCCTCATTTATTGTTTTATTGCAGTCAGTCACTCACAAGAAGAATCAGGCCTCACAGCACTTTTACAAACTCAGACATGGCAAGTTCACTGAAACCAACAAATCAAACTAAGAAAACTTCATTCTGTGATATGAAGTATTTTGAAGAAAATGTTAAAAGAAATATACTTTCTTTCCTCCTTTCTTTCCCACCAGACAGCACAGTTTTTCTGAGAATCCATGTCATCATTCAACTGTTACTTCTGACAAAGCCAGAATCCAGAACAGAATCTTCATGAAAGAGAAACCAATAAATTAGAGCTCTTTGTGAGGAATTTGCTGTTTTTTCTGTTTCTCTCTGCCTATTAAGATTCTTTATTTGCTTCACCCTGAGATTTCTGCTGACAAGTCTATTCATTTACTACTAGCCTAGATAAAATGCTAATAAACAAGATGTCAAAAAATGTATTCATATGACTTTCCCCTTTACACTGGGCTTGTTTTTAAAGGGACCATAGAACTAAACATTAACATCTGGTGAAATTAGGATGCTAGTTCCCCCTAAAGACTAAGTTCCATTTCAGGCATAAAAACATCTTGTAAAAGAACTATATAAAGTTTCCTTATTTCTCTGTTCTGTTGGGTACACACAGATAACTCTGCCACTCCACTAATTTTAGCCACTGTTCCACCTCCCATCAAAACAAAACAAGAATACCCATATGGATATATATCATACAATGCTACACTTTCTACAGACTTTCTGTGGTACCCTACAGATGTTTTATAGGGGGGTTATAACATTTCATTAAGCTCCACAGATAGGTTGTCATTACTTCTACAGAACTGAACATAAAGATTTTCCAAACCTTACTTTGTTCCCATATCAGTTTATGTTTTGTTAATGCCTCACTCCATCCCATGAGACTGGTTTGGAGCAATTATGTCTAAGTGTGTATGTACTCTTTGGTTGGGTATTCCCAAGGGAGTCCTCCCTTTAGCAGATTGCTGCTGGTGAAGTTCAAGTGTATGAATGGGCAGTGTCATGAAGTAACCACTCCTAAACAAAGACACATCAGCAAGTGCCACTATGAATTAAAGAGTCCAGGAGTGAATGCTGCAAGCAGCTGGCAACTGAGAACGGAGACAAGCTGTTATTAGCTGGGCATAAAACACCTAGGTATACTGCCAAACTAAAAGCACTCCACAGGAGACTCCTGTGCATTTTCTCATTAATCTTGACCATTCAGAACTTGTGGAGACTGTCATTTTCTTTGTGTAAGACTACTTGTTCATCCTCTTTAAATAAACATGCAGTTGAGATGCAAGACAGGAAGCAGTGGTTAGTCACAGGTAAGAGAGTCCTTTCCTCACCCCCAGCTCCTTTTAGCCTGAAACATATGATCTCTCAGCAACAGCTAGATGTTGGGGTTGGCATGCAACATCTCTCCAGCCAAAATTATCACTTGTCCTAATCCAATTTGCTAGACATTTTCAGAATGAGATGGATGGGAAACACAGTTTCATCTGCTTTTAAATGGCAGTGGAATTCTGCAATGAGAATGTCTGATATTTTAGAGTGTGCTTTGTGAACCATTCAGGTGAGAGGAAGAAAAAGCAGCCCTGAACATTTCCATCTTGCTTGGGCTCTAAATGAGACAACTACAATAGCAAACAAAAAAAGGTACCCTCAGGACACTTTCATGCATTTATTATAAAACAAAGATTAAAACAATTATATGGAAATTAAGGATAATATGGGATAATATGGACAATTTGTCTTCCTCTCAGTCAAACAGTAACATGGCCTAGTTCAACAAATAGCTTCACAGCTTGAGACATACTGGATGCAAAATAATAAAATGGCTCAGGCTGAGAGGATAGCCTGAATGGCTCAGCTCTGGTAGGTGTGTCTCAGAAGGATCTACAGAAGAGGTCAGATTTAACTGCACTATTAACCTTTGCCAGAAAAAACCAGGAAGCTTTTTTCCCAAGTTTTCACAACTACACAGATGAACAGAATACAAACATCGCCCTTATTCACCAGCTCAGAAACCTGAAGAACCAGCATGGTGAAACTAATAGAGCTTTTCTCCCCCATCAGTTTTCACTCTTCTCCTCATTTCTACCCAAAAAGGGGAGCTCTTAAATGATTCTGCTCTTTACAGAGCTTCAAAATCTGTTGTGATTTTGTTACCAGTTACCAGTGCCACACTTACGCAAGTAATTTCACTATTAAAGGAAAGTATGTTCAGTTAAAGAAACTCCTCTTTCTAAGAGAGTTTTACAGCAGCAGGATTGGGATGGAACATTGCAGTTCTGAAACATGGCCTCTCCATTCTGCTGGCACCAAGAGACAGACTATTATTATCATAATCCAGAACATTTCTCACTACATAAATGTTAAACTTTGAAGCAACTTCTAAAATACAGGCCTTGATTTCAGCTCAGATAGAGTTAATTTTCTTCTTAGTTGCTGGTACAGGGCTGTGATTTGAATTTAGTATGAAAATAATGTTGATGACACACTCATGGTTTTAGTTATTGCTAAATCGTGTTTACCCTAAATCAAGTATTCTACACTTTCCCATGCTCTGCCAGCAAGCAGGTGCACAAAAAAGTTGATGAACACACAGCCTGGATAGGTGACCTGAAGTGGCAAGAGGGATATTCCACACCATAGAACAACATGCTTAGTATATAAACTGGGAGTAGCTGGCCAGAAGTTGCTGATCACTGCTGAGGAACAGGCTGGACATCAGTTAGCAAGTGGTGAGCAGTTTTATTGTGCATTCATTTGTCCGTCCATCCGTCCATCCATCCATCCATCCATCCATCCATCCATCCATCCATCCATCCATCCATCCATCCATCTCCCTCTCCTTTCACTACAGTTATTACTATTTTTCTTTCTGTTACTAAACTAATCTTATCTCAGCCCCAAGCATTACATGTTTTTGGCCCCAGTTCTCCTTCCCACCAAGGTGGGAGTGAGTGGCTGTGTGGTACTTAGTTGCTAGTCATTAAACCACAACAATACGCAATTCTTGGTGGGACAGGCTCTCTCCAAGTAGATGAGGCTACAGGGAAGAAGAGAGCAATAATACAGAAGTGACAAATTTAGGGAACAAGGGTTGAGGGAAAGAGGGAAATAATCAGTAGCTAGAAGAAATCACCAAAACCCATATTACTCTCAAATTTGATAAATATTCACCTACCCTGTTCCTATCACTGGCTTTTCTTTTGGGAATGCGTTTCCACAGCCGGAGATAAAAACATTGATTTAATTTTCATACTTTTAGGAATGTAACTAGAAGAAGCTTTCTGCTTTTGGACACAAAAGCTTAAAGAATCTGTGAATTATTGAGTTACAACACCCTTTGAGGTACATTAAAACACAAGGTTTTCATTACTGCCAAATCCTATTTATCTCAAAGAAACTTATTGCTTAATTACACTGTTAAAATTTTGAAACAATAATGATTTTTATGAGTATAAATAAAATTTCAAAGTTTATCCAAACAATAGAAAAATTTGCCTTCAGAAAAGCAGCACACTATTATCTATTTTTTTTTTTCTTTGAATGATACTGTCACAAACAGTTGTCTTGGTGTTAATGGATATACTTGGAGTATGGTGATATTGCCCAAATAAGACTGCAGCACAATTTGTCCCTTAGTGAGTTTAAATATAACCTATCCCATTAAAGAATCACAAAGTCCTTTTCCATCCATTTTTAAAAATGTTTTGAATATAAGAATTCATCAGGATTTAAGGGATTAAGAAATCACTGTCCACAAAAAAAAGATCTTCAGAAATTTTCATTAGTTCTTTTATGAGTTGGCAGCAAATACTCTAGCTGTGAACTTTTATGAAGCTATAAATATAAAGGACCTTCTGATACTGGTATGATGATAATTCTAAATTTCCTTTTTGCAGCTGAAGTTGATCCCTTGTATTTGGTAAAAAAAAAAAAATCTCTCTTTCTGTAATTTAACAGAGAAAGTTGGCTCAACAACCATATTACCTTTGAGCACTCTGAGTGTAAGTTCATGAATTAAATCCACATGGCAACACAGACCCCACCGCTACCTTTCCCTTAAGGTGGCTATAAAATGTCAGTAGAAAGCCAAGTTGTTTATTTTACTTAGCATTTGATTTTGTAAGTAAATGAGTTTCTAGTTGGATGTATCTTTGTAATCAGCTTTGTTACATCACTAAACTTTTATTAAACTATGCAGTAAATACTAAATTGATCACTGAACATTTAAATTCAATAGTAAGGGTGAAAAATAAGAATACATAAGTAGGCAGCCTATTCCATAAAAGACTAAAATGTTTGATTATGGGGAGAGAAAAAACATTCTTTGCTACTGACAGCTTTTTACAAAACTTGATTTCCCAGGGGATTTATTTTTTGGGAATAAAATTTAAGAAGGGATTTTGTCTATATATTCAAGAATGTCTGTGGCGAACAGTATTCCTAAATTACTCTGATAGATTTGTGCCACTCTAGATTTGCTGGAATACTGTCAATATATTTCACTTAATTGACCAATAAACAAGGAAGACTCATTTTCCTCACAGTATCTTGGGAGAAGGACACAATCTGAGACAAAAAGGAACTCATTCTCTTGGCTTCTGAGCTCCTAAACAAATACCAGAGAAGCAAAGAAGCAATCCAGAATAAAAACCATCCAACAAGAGAAACAGATATTCTGGCCTACAATTATTGCGGTAGTAGCACAATACTTATTTTTACTTGCATGGTTTCCTAGGATTCTCAGGAGCTTGACCAGAAAGGAGATAGAGTAACTAGGCTGCCCAGATATACACCAAAACTCACTGTGAGATAAATTGCATTTGCTTGTCTCTCTCCCAAGGCAAAGCAAATATCAGCATAACTAATGGAAAGTTGCCAATCACACAAAAGAAGAAAGCCACAATTAGACACCCACTCTGTATCTGTAAATCTGTGATCTGAGATGTCATATCATTATTCATGTCATTCAATGACTGTGCTTGGGATTATGAGCTAAGGTGAGCAAGCAAACTCTGCAGAGCACATACTTTACTGGACCAAAGTAATGATGGCCTACACTCTAAATCTGAAGAGCTTGGCTAGAGTCCTGCACTCAACACAAAACATCTCAGAGCTGAAACAGTTTCTGTGAAAACCTGTTTCTAATGTCCACTGATGGGAAATATAGGGAATCCTGTATGTCCTTTGCCTCCATATATGGTACATTTTCCTATGATACAACTTAGTATAATGCAGTGTGTTTGCTGACATATCTAAAAAGTAAACAATTATTAGTCCTATTTTTTTTCCCCAGTATTATTCTATAGTGATCTGGAAAGTTCAGCCTTGCAATTTAATATATAAAATATATTTTGAAGGAAGCTGTATGTAGCTTCAGTGATAAGAACAGACACTCTCTGTACCTCTTTCTTTGGCTCTGTTTTACAAAGCAGACTACAAAAATGAAACATCAGAGATTCTTATCGTTTTAATAATTGAGAAATTGATCTCAGCTCATGTACACAATTTTTCACAGAACCAAAGAATCATTTAGGTTGGAAAAGGCCTCTGAGGCTTTTCAAGTTCAAACACTGATTGGTCACCACCTTGCCAACAAGACCATGGCAGTAAGCACCATGTCCAGTCATTTCTTGAGCACCTTCAGGGATGGTGATGCTATCACCTCCCTAGGCAGTCCATTCCAATGTTTAACAACCCTTTCCATTAAGAAATTCCTCCTGATGTCCAGCATGAACCTTGCCTGGCACAGCTTGAGGCCATTTCTTCTTGTCCTATCACTTGCTACCTGGGAGAAGAGGCCAACCCTCATCAGGCTACACCTTCCTTTCCAGGCAGTTGTAGAGACTAGTAAACCACCCCTCAACCTCCTTTTCCCCTGGATGAGCTCCCCCCAGATGCTCCTCACAGAACCTGTGGTCCAGACCCTTCCCCAGCTCCACTGTCCTTCTCTGGGCTCACTCCAGCCCCTCAATGTCTTTCTTGAAGTGAGAGGCCCAGAACTGGACACAGCACTTGAGGCAGAACTTCACCAGCATTGGAGCACAGGGGAAAATCACTGCCCTGGTCCTGCTGGCTACACTATTCTTGATACAGGCCAGAATGCCATTGACCTTCTTCAATTTCAAGTTTCCTTTGGAAAAAATACAGTTCTGAGGTGCCTAAAAGCACATTATGACTGAGCAATGGTTTATTAGGTGCTCCCAACAGGTGACTGTAATTAAAAATAGGGTCACGTCTAAGGAAAGTAAACCTGGTGAACAGGGGCCTCCATTTGTCTCCTTTACATGGAGGTAGCCATGTAAAGTTCAAGAAGTGCACAAATACAACTCAGAAACCTAATTAGGCTATTAGAAGTAAACTCTATTAAAAACCACCCGTAAGCTTTAACAATAAACTGCAGCCATTTCAAATTTAATACTGCACTAGCAAGTAATACAGCCATTGAATAATTCAACATTCTGTAACATAAGGCAAGATGAGAGCAATGAGAAAGCACAATTGCTATTTTCATTATGATGTGCCTTTTTGGAAGGTATAGTATAAACCTCATAGCACTGGCACTAATTATTTTGGCATCTTATTGGCAGTCGCAATTAGACAAAATGTAGAAATTTCTAAGAGCAAAACAAGTTCTTGGCTAGATTTCTTCAGCCCGATATACCTCAGACTCTTATTTATGGCTAAATTGAAGCTGGATGTCAAATCTGGGTCCCTTAGAATAAAATCTTAATAATTAACTGGCAAAACTGAACATGATCGTTTCTGACACACCTACACTGGTAATTATTGCTTTGAGGCCATTTACTAATGAAATTAATGTATTCATTGCCCTAACAAATTAGCATAACTCATACATAATGCCCCACATTTCAAGACCTTCCTAGAAAAACAACACTTAATACCACAGAATGAAAATGTAAGGGCATTACATGTAGACAGAATTCACTGAATTACTACATGTTAAAACCACAATGGCTAAGTGTTATTTATAAAGTAAAATGTAAACACAATGTGGGTATTGAAACCATTAATAGTGTAGTCAAGAGTATACAATCGATGATTATCTTTGCACTTCAAATAAGCACATATTACAATAGCAGTAACCATGGAATGTAATTAACTGGCTACTTTTAGAGATATGAAGTATGAAAAGGAGGCAGTGCCGAAGCAATTTCTTCTTCCTTCTCAAATTCATAATAAATATAGTGTGGCTACTGTGCTTTTTTACTCATATTTCTATTCAGATTTATTCAGTGCCTGGAAGTTACTACAGCAGCCATGGGGTCAAACAACAGCGAAAAGCAGGATTAAATGCATTACCTTTGGAAATGACTAAGACATTAGCACCAACCTACTGCCATTTCTAACTGGTAAGATTCTCTCAGTTATTCCCTGAGTCTCCTATCTCACTATGCAGAACAGAGGCCAGGGAAGCAAACTAACATGTGTCTAAATGCAGTCCCAGTTTGATGTAGGACAGGGTGGAAAGCACATCTGCTCTGCTGGCTCACCTGGCAGGCTGGGGGCTGCACTGAGGCCCCCAGGCCACAGACTTGGCACGCGCTGCCTCTGACAGACCACTCACATCCTGTGACCTGCAGAGTGCTGATATGAGGTAGATTACATAGGAGGAACCATCGCTTTTGAGCAGGAATAATCTCTATATATACTTTAAGTGACAGACTTATTTTGAAGGAGAAGATGGGGGGAAAAGCCACAACAGGTTAGAAGAAAGTTGTCTATACTCTGCATTGCTCAGAATTCACCCTGTGGCTCAACAGGCAGATGGAAGGCCTGAGAGCTAAGGAAAATTTGACCATGTCTTTCTTCCACACAGCTCAGGACCAAGCCCGAATGACCAGTTACAGCAAGGTTACTTTGCTTGTATTTTCTACAGCTGTCTAAAGGTGCTTCTGAGAAGCACTGAATAGGAGCATATTCTTGTGCCACCCTTTTCTCCCCTCCTACACAGGCATAAATGCAAAGAAACAGAGTTTCTTAGCAGATCCTCAATTGCAGCAGTACCTATTACTACAAAGGAAAGCAAAACAAAAAAATTAAAATCCAAGGGGATTATTATGGAATAATCACCTCAAGCAAGAAGTTTCCCTGGAACCCATCCATGTGTGTTTGGCCCCTGCCCACAAGCATAAAATTTTACATCTTTATTAATGTTTTTATTCTAATAAAAGCAATTTAGATTCTCCTATTATCCATATGAATTCCTGATCTTTTTCAACTCTCTTAAGTTCTCTGCTCCCGTGATATCTTACGCCAGTGAGTTCTATATGCTAATTAAAAGTTGCATGGAATTTCATTTGACCAGTTCTCTCTTTTGCTTGTCAAACCATTTCCTTTCCTCTCAAAATTCCCCTCCATTTGAGATTTCCTCATTTTTTAACTTTCCCCACTTTGAATTAAAAATCCAAGTCTCTCCTACAGTAATCTGACTATATCTAGATTTCTTCTGGTTTAACTTTAAATTTTTTCATTATTTCTTTTTAAAACAGAAAATGACCAGAACACAAGATAGCGTAAGAGATTTTTCTAGCCCACTGAATTTGCTTTAGACACTGCAAACATCCAAAAAGCACATTTAGAATGTTTGAAGAGTCCAGCAGTAGATTCCCAGTGTAGAATCACAAACGTTATTGTGCTCTCTCATACAGACATGAAACCTAATTACACTGTGGCTATTACTAAGTATAGATAGATATACCTTGAGGCAATTAATGTATGACTGAGAGCTATCCATTTGTGCCTGTCTGAAGACTTGATCGTTGGCCTGATCTTGTGAATTGTCAATAAACTGCTTCTTTGAACTTTGACCTGTTGACACACAAAGCCATTTTATAAATGGGTAAACGCTACCTCATTAATACTTCTCATACCTGCACAGGCAGGGAAGAATTTTCCGTTACACTACCCCTCCTTTACACTCAAACAGTTGGTCTCTATGTATTTCTGACTGTGTTATATGAAGCCAGAGTAAGAGCAAGCAACATGAGTGAGAACAAGAATCAGGTCTTCAACATAATATCATTGAGCAGGCAACAAATAGTACAAGGCCACCTTTTTTCCATGAGTTTTCTTCTAATTTAAAAATAACTTCACACCAAAAAGCTTACACAAACTTTAGATGTTCCTAAACTATTTTATAAAATTTCTCTACAAGAACAGCAGTTCCCAGTCAAGTTATTGTATACCTTTTTATTGAGAAATAGCATCTGGTTGGTCCAACCAGAAATTTACACCCCATCCTCATGTGGCTGGTCTGTTCAGTGGCATTTATAGCCCTAGACTAAAATACTCCCACGTTTGATCTATTTTGTCCAGCATATTATGCACTACAATATTGCATTAGTATCAATTGTTTGAGTCACATTTATGTGGTGAGGGTCCGTCCTTTTTCATCTCCAGGCACTTAGTACACCTGCTTTTCACTTTAGGTCTCTCAATGGTACATAGGTTTTATTTTTGGCAGCATGCCTACTTTTAGTTAATTCCTTTGTCTGACATGTTGTTACTTCCCTCAAATATGCCTCTGCAACCTTTCTTCCTCCAGGTCAGCTGTAATTTCTGTCCTATCATTTACTACTGGATACAGAGTTACCTTTGTATTTCTGACATTCCCAGCAGATGTCTTTGTCTGACCCAAGTGCTCCTCACCACCTGTTGCCTTGCTTCCAGGTTTGGCTATAAATAATCCTTCCCTTGCTGGTTTGACTATAAATAATCCCCTCTTCACCCTGTTGGGTTTTGGAGTCAGCTGGTTCAAATTTAGACAAGGTGGAGCTTCCCTTTCCTTTACAGAATTAGAGTTCCCTCTTTTCATTGTGTTACGCACACAGAAATGCTACCACTGCATAAACTCACAACTATAGAAATCTATTAGTAGGTCCCTAAATCAAGTCTTTTGCCTGTTCATCTATGTTTTCATTCTAGCACTTCTCACATCTCAAAGTTACAGTATCAGTATGTACAAGAGACACTGGGCTGTTCTTATGGTCAAGCTGATCTCTGCTTACCTTGCTTCCCACAGGAGGGCCAACATGTCTGAACTGGTCCTACAGGGCACCCTCAGCTACCTGGAACATATGAACGTACTTGTGGAACTGGGCAGGTCACAGGGCTGTGCTTCTAACCAGCCTCCTCTGTTCTAGCCCACAGAGCCTCTGTATGTGCCACAATCAGCATCTGGACATGAAGGCAGATGGAAGTCCTTCTTAGAAAAGACCCCAAATATAGCTTTCCAGAGATTCCACAAAGCAGGTTATGTTGAGGATGTCTAAACTATGTGGACAGATATCCATCATCTTGTGAGTTCTTGTGACTACAGATTTCTCTCAGCACAGGTGCTTTGCAGTTTTATTCAATGAGCTGCAATTAGATCCTGACAAACACCTGTCTGAGGTATCCAGAAACTGTTCCCCTGAAGCTCATGTATCTGGTGCTCAAGGAAACTGATTTCTCTTTAGCACTTCTCATATAAGACTTGACATTTTAATACACATTTTGCATATTTCAGAAGTGAAGAAATGCCTTAAACTCACCTCAGTAGTTTGCTTGTGAACTGTACTGAGGAACACGGTGCCTTGGTGTACATAGAAAGAAGGGAGAGGGGAAAAACCAAACAAGAAACATCCTGTCTCACCCAGCCCTGCCAAAAAAACCCCAATAACAAAAAAAAAAACCAAAACCAAAACAAAACATCCCAAAACCAAAAAACAACAAAAAACAACAAAAAAACCACACACAAAAAAAAACCCCACCAAAACCCCCCCAACCCCAAAAGAAGTGCCTAGGAGAAGGAGAAATTAAATTCAATTGAAAGAGGCACATGAATTTTCTCAATGGAATGTCTTCCATGGTTTTGGCACACCACTTCTTTAGGGAGTCTATTTCACATTTCTCTTCTCAGCAGATAGCTACACCAAGTAATAAATGCTGCTTCTCAAGGTTTTGGTTCAAGAATGTCCTACAGAGGATGAGGCAGAAAACAGGCAGCACCAGAATTTGACTTGAGAAAATATTCTGTGTTTATGGCATCCTCAGGAAAAGCAATGACTGCAGCAGTAGTAGTAGGCCACCTGCAGCAAGATAAGCAGTAAGTGAGAATTAAAGAGGAAAGAAAATGCTGACTGATTTTCTCAAAGACATTAAAGACGTGTCTGGAGCCAGAAAGAAAGTGATGGATTTTCTGGGGTGACTTTCACACATTTTCAGTAAAAATTTAGAATAAAAGCAAAGATTAAGGAGTGTGGAAAAGAGCTGGTGAGATAGTAACATCTCAAATAAAATCTTGAGAAGATACTGATGACTGTATGCATTTAATGGCATGCCACTTTACATGTGGGGCAGACCTGTATTTAGTGCCATGTACTATCCAACCTAGACAGAGGCATTGCGTGATAGGGGTTAATGTGGAGAGTGCCAAATTGGGCAGTGATGTCCCAACATGCAACGGGAGGCACTAATGTAGCATAGCTGGAGTAACTCTGTGTGACCTTAAAGGCTGTACTTTTTTCTAAGTCTTGCCTGAAAAACCCGTGAGAACTTTTCCTGCTATGATTACAAACTTTACTAAGTTAGACTTTCACAGAGTTATATAACCCTATGTGGTAGTTAATGAAGTGCTGGATGTAAGAAAAATAACTGCAATGTTATTTTGCCCCTGGTATGCTTTGCCTTATAAGGATTAAACCTAGAGCTGATTCACTTGTGTTTTGTGATCTCTATCACGCTGTAATAATAATACTTAGCACTTTATAGCACTTCTCACTTATAAAAAGTGCTTTATAAACATTATCTAATTATTAATCTTCACAACAGTCCTGTGATACAAGTATACAGGTCAATTTAATGTTCTCTTTTAATAAACTACTAGTACTTAAATAAATTGAAAAGTATAGAGCACATTAAATTCACTTAAGAGAAACAAAAGTTAGAGAACAAATTGCAACTCTCCCTGCAACATTCTAGGTGGGCAATACACACAGCAAACTGTCAGTGATCACCACCTCAGGGGTCCATAGAGTACAGTCCCTATAGAAAACACTTCAATTACCTAGTTGAGACTCTTTGTTTTTCAGGTGATAACATGAACAACACGAAAGCAGAGAGACTCTACCAAAACAACTGAAGTTCCTTGATATAGACTACATTATACTAAATTCTACACAAGCAAAACACAGTACTCCTTACCCTACAATGCTGGAGATCTAGGTAGAACACCAAGGGGTAAGGATGGGGAATGGGAGGAAATCAGTACAGTTAAACAGCAATCATCCCTGCTCATACTGCATCTGCCCACAGGAAATACACAGAGCCACTTTACACCACTATTCTCCTGACCTCATTAGTACCCTGTAGCTCTCTCTGGTGATACATCTCAAACTTTAGTGTTTATGATCAAAGAGAGGACAAGAGTTTGGCATTTAGTTAAACACATCATGCAACCAGTCCCATACTATCTACTGTGAAGTAAATTAACTCTACCCCAGCTAAAACCATAATTTACATAATTGCAAACTGAGTTTTCCACAAGATCACTGGCTTTACAGTGTGTGGCATGGACTTGCCTGTGGCATGAATCAGTGCCAGCCAGAAGGCTGCTGCCCCAGGATCAGATGGGCTGCCTCATGCATTGCTGACATTCAGTTATGTAATGAGTGAAGACAGTGGGGTTAAAAGTTGCCTCAAAGAATTTGGAGTCTACACCTGTTTTTTTCCATATGACAGTCAATGAGATACAGGACAAGTTTCCTAAAGCCAAGCTTTTCACTCAAGGTCATCTATCAACTGTATGTTCCTCATGTGCTCCATGCCCAACATGAAACCTGGTCTGCCTTGCTTGAAGTGCTGATCACTCATAAATGAAGCTGAAATTAAAGGGAGCTGTGCTTTCAGCTTACTACACAATGTTAAATATTGTGAAAAAGATAAGATCAGGATGTCTCAAACTGGACTCCCAAATTAGTAGATGCTTTCAACTTTGATTTACTCTGCCCCAGTCTCCATCTGTCAAATGAGGACAATAATTCCTCCTCATTTCATGGGGGTGTTGTGAAAATAACTTCATTAATGGTTTTTGAAGCACTGTAGTGTTGAGTGCTATGCAGAAACCTGGGAGGAAATTAATAGTTCTGTCTCTGGAGCAAGTTCTGAAAAGCATGCAATAAAAAGGGCCTGAAGGCACACACTTAACAGAAGAGAAAAAAAAATTGGATTTTATATACTTGAACAAAATATTTGAACTACTCAGTAAGTGAGTGCTGTACTTGCATTATCCAGCAGATTTCATCCTGAATTTAAACTCTCAGCTCATAATCTCAGCTTTTATTTGTAAATGACCATGTTTCTAAAAATTTGTATCTATCCAGCTCTCCACAAATACTATGGCACAGAATCCTACTGATAAGCCTGTGACTCAGAAGCATCACTAGGAATAATTAGAGTCACTCTACAGACTTTAATCATTTCAGCTCACGAAATAAGGCAACAATAGCATCTTTCTCAACAGGAACCAGTACTTCAAGGAAAGAAGATCACACTTTGACAATAGATTTTGATGATATACTGAAATAGCAAAAGAAAGGTGCAATTCAGGGGAAAAAGTGCTCAAAATTTTACACAGAACAATACATATTCACTTCCTTTCCAGAAGCAGCAAAACCATTTTTGATCATAGCATTTCCAAATGTTTTGCCCCCAGGAGAAAGCCCAATGTGGAAGTTATCAACCCACATACTTTAATTTTGTGAATAAATTAATTTTAAAAATCCTGTTTACAGTAATTTTTAAGTGAGACTTTTCAGGGAATCTTGATGACAGTCAAGTCTCTGCCCTACCTAGAATACACATGCTCACACTGTTCTACACAGTGTTTTGCTTGCTGTGCAACATCTCTCCTAGCACATCTTCAGTGCTGAGGGGGTTTTACTATTTACTATTTATTATTTTTATTATATACCCCCTAGCTGTTTCTAGGGAAGAATATTCTTCTAGGGAAGAATATTATTTCTTAGCCTTACTTAAATAATATACAGATGACTAATCACTGTGGCACTCAGAAAAGATATGTCAGGTAAAGTAAACATCCTGAAAAGAATGAACCCCTGAGCTATCCCTGCCAAATACTCTTACCTGGAACTGTCACAATGATTGTGGTGCAACCAAAGAAGGAGCCTTTGATGACTGAGGAGTTATCTGAATGCAACTGCTTGGAGAGTAGAAAAAAGCCTACTGCCAGTTAGTCTAAAGCAGTGCCATTTAATAGAAATGATAGAACCACAGGGCTGCCATTCTTAACTGTAACAGTGAGGCTATCAAATGCATTTCTAAAAATGTGAGTGAGAAAAAAAAATGCTATTGTCTGCTTTACTTCCACTTGTTCAATTTGCTTAAAAAGTACAAATGCAATGGCTGGTTTTTGGCCGAACAACATTAGGCTAGTATGGTTTATAAGGGGCTGATGCTCAAACTAGGACTGCAGTTCCCCCAGCACCAACATAGAAAAAAGGATATCCAGTGCCCTACATCCCTTCTGAATTCAGACTTTATAAAAATCAAGTGTGTGGAATGGTGTTTTATGCTTAAGATTCCAAGAAGTAAAAAAAAAATCCTGAATATTGTGATGTTACTTGCAATATGAAAGAATGCAACCTTTTTTAGGTGTGCTGAAACAATCTGGTTTAGGTGTGCTATGGCAGAAACCACTTGTTCTTTGAAGTTTTTAAGAACAGTTCTTATGTGTATATCAAGTCCAATTTCTTACATCTCCTTCCTACCCTAGTGCTGGCTACTCAGTGTAGAAAGCTATTTCCCCCAAATTTTAAAGTAATGTTTGCAATGTCCTCTCCATACTTTCACTTTTTCTCCCTGTCTTACCTTATGTCCTTCACCTGTATTTGATACCAAACCCAGTCATCAGAGTAACAATTCTGATGCCCTGAAACCTGTCATGTAACACCATGTAAGGATCAAAAGAGGACCTTGTCTGAATTAATGGAAGTGTGAAGCCTAACAGATCAGATATACTGGCATGCAGCCTGTGACAGCATTTAGGAGGAAACACCCCATCTCCCCCAGAGTCCCCACACATCTGCAGGACTCACACTGTATACGCAGTCCATAGGCAAATTAGAGAGTACAGAGGCAGCTTCAGGGACAGCAACTGCACACAGATCTCCTAACTGACAAACAGACTCCCGTCCTGAAATTTTTTTGTCAAAACTGAACTTCATCCTGTCACCAACAGATCACAAACAGAACAAAAGAGCTCTAAGTGAAATACGTGGGGTAGAAGAGAGCTCATTTACCTGACTACAAAACTGAATTCACAGCAGTTGAATTCACACAGAACCCCCTCACAGCCTGTCCACAATACCATGGTACAATATTAAATACAATACTTCCAACAAGAAGTAACTGATGTCCCAGCAGTAGGCTTAGAACTCCTACTTTGTCAGGGCAAAGTAAAAATACACAAACCAACAAACAAAAAAAGGTGACTCAAAATGGACAGATTCTTTCTCCTCCTGCCACAATTCCTTAAAGCAGTTCTTCATCTGCAGTTGGCTCCTTGCTATCAGGCAGCTAATATTTTCTTTTTCCTGATGTATTCTCATATACTCTGTGGTATTGACAGCAATGCTTTTTTGGTCCTCACAGGCATCTGGAATATAGGCCTATGGAACTCAGCTGGGAGCTGCATATGCAGAAATGCCTGTGCTGGAGCTGAAAAAAGAAAATCCACTTCAAAGGAGCACTGGAGTCAGATATTGGTTGGACAAGAAGGATGATGTGAGGAATGGGAAAAGATAATAGGAGCTGTGGTTTGAATGCGACTCTTCCAAGAGGATTATTATCAGCAAATAATTATGACCAGCTAGCAAGTGTCCTCTGAGGTGGGCTGCATCTGATCAGTGTTAGTAAAAGCTCCTTGAAGCAGAGAGTCCACTATGGATTTTCAGTAATTTACCCTGATATGAAAATATTCCTAATCTGATAATATGCTACTGTCAAGAATCAGTAAGAGGAAAATATCTCAGGCCATATTTGTCTATCAACTCACTTTTGTTGTCTCACAAACTCAAACTTGTGATCAGACACTTATTTCTTCACAGAGACACCTCTGAAGTACACAATTCAGTAATATACTTCGAAAAAATACCTTCTATTACACAATAGAGAGAAATACAACTTCTTGACTTCTCAAGCAATTTTTCTCATTACTCCCAATTTAGAGTAACAATCCCTTAAAAATAACAGAATAAATCCACTCCTTTATTTGTTCTAATGGCAGAGGAAGAAAACATCTTTTACACTCCTCTATGGCAGGAAACAGCTGACTGAAGATTGTAGGGATGTACATGTCCACAGAAGAGAGAAAGGAATTCACCCACAAAACTGTAGCTGAGGAAACAACAGCTTAAACCCCATCTGGCATGAGAGAATGACTTACAGACCTGGAAGCTTGTGCTTCAATGAAGAGATTCAAGAAAGAGCTGATATAGAAAAAGGCCTCATTTCTAATACACTTTTATGTCTTGGAAGTGTACTGTCAACATTAGAATGACATTCAGCTATGTGCTGCATTCTCCAAATCTATATTTCTCATCTTCCTAATACTTCTAGAGCACAACCTACACCATGCTTTCCTGATCTGCAGACTGCCAATTTCACTTCAATAAATACTGTCAAAAAAATTCATATAACCAGTTGTGTCACTTACGTATACTGTAAATACACTTTGTGTCAGATTACCTCCTGTTCCAGAACTCTAGAAAAAAACCCACACAAACAAAACAGATAGTTAGTAATTAAACTTATTTAAATAATATATTTTCCAGCCAAGTACCCATAAAACCTTCTAGTAGCATCCTCCCAGCAGGATTCAAGAATAGCAAGGACAGATCTGTAATGAAAAGTGAATGCCTGAGCATCCTGAAATCTATTTCATATTTGATAATTGGCACCTTTCTTCCATTTAGAGTTTTCTTATTATACAAATGCCTATATACTGTGAGTCAATGAAGTATAGAAAGATAAGCTTCAAGTACGTTATAGACAATCAGCATAAACTAGAGCTCAGGATGTCTGGGCCTCTCTGAGCCTTTGGAAATAATCAAGGTTCATGGTGTTCAGCCATCGCCTCAAGGGAAATACACATAGTTTCAGGGAGATAATGCACTCAAAGTGACATGAGTTTCTGTAGCAAAAGTATGACCTGCAGAGGCCTGTCCTTTATAAACCAGCTTTCAATAGTGTGGTTATCAAATTCAGATTATTCACTTTACAGACCCCAAATGCACCAACATTTCAGACCCTGAAATAGAAAAACTGATTCTTACACAAGAGTGTAAGAATTTTTTTATCAATTAATTTTAAATGAGGTTCAATAAAGGTCCAACTACAAAAGGCAGAACACTTTCGTGAAGCTCTGCAAGACAAAGAAGGTTCAGCAAAACAAGGGAACTTTAGCTAGTCTCAAACACACTCTGAAGTAGGAGAGAGGGGGAGGGAGAGTGAGAAAGAGAGAGAAAGAGAGAGAGAGAGAAAGAGAGAACAAGCACATCTATCTCTTCCAAAGAGGTGCACCAGTGGCAGGATGGGAAATAACGGACACCAAGTCACAACAAGGAATATTGCAATTAAATATTGTTAAAGGGGGAAAAAATCATCATTAGGACAGTAAAAAACTAACATGTAGGGCAGAGATACTGTGCAATCCCTGCCACTGGAGATGTTCAAAACTTGACAGGACCAGTGTTGAGGAACCTGATTCAGGCTGGCCTTACTTTGACCTGAGAGCCTCAATAGCTGCTCAGTTGCCTGAGGGCTCATAGCCTTCACCTGACTCCAGGATGGAGAGGAGCAGGCCTATCCTTGGGGTCAGAAGAGATTGAAATCTCCTCTGCCATGAAGCAAGTGCAAATTTTAACCTGGAAGAACCTTGATCTTTTGTTTCATGTATCAAAATTTATGGTGCTTCAAAGTATGTTAATGAGTAATCAAATAACTGGTAAGTTTTGTGCAGAGGAAGCCTAGATTTCCTGCTAGGAAAGCAGGCAAACCACTTCATCATAATGACATTTTCCACCTGAAAAACACTGTGAAACAAGCAAGTCACGTGCTATTTCATAGAAGTATTAAACTACTTCCTGTAGTGGCTTCCTTAAAACCCAGTAAAAATTGAGACTTGGTACAGAATAGACAAACACCCTGCTGTCCCTATCTGGTTTCCAAACAAAAGCCCAGAGTGGAGAAGAAGTGAGGCAGTTTAAATTCATAGTAAGTGTGGCTCCATTGCTGAAATTTTGAAACATCGCATCATCTCAAATTCATTAAATCAATTTTCAGTTCCTAAATATTCATGACAGATTGCCATGTAAGTGGTTTAGATTACCCATTGTTTGTAAGGAAGAGAAAGCTTAGCTAATATTTACTAAAAAATATTATTTACCAAAAATCTGAGGCTAGCCTTTGTGAAACACTTTGTGTTACTCAAGAAGGAAATGAACACAACTTTTGAAGAGGTATAACACTGAGGCACACACTGTTCACAGAAAGTGACTTTTCTGTGGTCTTACGGGCTGAGATAAAAGCCAGTTCATACTTCAACTGTGATATCAGAGGACTAGGTCCCAGTAGGAATCCAGTCAACATAATAACACTGAAGAGAACATATTGTCTTATATGGGTTTTATATTTGCTTCTACAAACAGCTCCAGAGACTGTTAAACACAGAAATCAAACTAAAATGATCAGAATAGAGTGAACTTAATAGCAGATTGAAATTCATAAGAAAGTTTTGAATTTGAGATTACAGTGAATAAAACACTAGAGTGGATTGCAGTAGACACAATGCAGAAATGAAATGAAACCACTAAAGATTTATGAAGCATCTCTCCTTCTCATTGTTAATTTCTTTTGCTACCTGACCTTCATGTTGCAGAGTTTCAGAAACCAGCATTTCACATTATCCATATTTAAAAGTGACCCCTACAGAATATTATCAGTTTAAATAAGAGTTTATGCTTTCTTGGTTTGTCTTGGGGCTTTTTTCAGCTGTGCTTTCTGTGAAGAGCCCACCAAAGCACCAGATGAACCATGCCAGTCCTGGTTTTCAGTACCTCTCCTTTCAATGAGTCTTACATAAGTTTTCCTGGCAGGAACTATAGGTAGCCTACATAATGGGAAACATTTTTCCCTTACACCTTAGAATCTTATAATTTATAACATGAAATTCAAACCAACATAAATTAGTAATTCAATCCCTATATTCCAATTTAATGAAGCAGAGGTTACATTACTTTATTGTTTTGTGCCAGTGGACCAATCATTTGGTTTACAGATGGAATGTAGTTCTTTGTTAATAAATACATGCATAAAAAAATAAAGGTATCCTCAATGCAATTATGCTGATATCCCTCAGGAACCAGAATGCAATTATTTAAAATATTATTTTCTTAGATTACTCTCAAGAAAATAAGGAAAGAAATATGAAATTTGTGTCCTTTTAACTTAGACTCATTTTAAGAGCATCAACAGTGATGCACATAGTCCCCAGTGGCAACTGAGAAGCACTTAGCCAGAAAATTGTTATTGGATTACAGTTCTGGCTTCATAAAATGTGGCTAAAGATCATTTTAGACATCGATGGAATGACCCATTGTCATAACTGGTATGACAAACAAGTGACAAAGTTATTCTATTCAGCTATTTTGAGGATTTTTCAGATCACAACAGTAACTTGGGGCTGTATCAGCCTACACAGTTTTGATTCAATTATAAAAATAACTCACAATAAGAATAATTCTAGCATAAATAATTGAATCTCTCCGGAGGAAAAGAAAAATCCCCACAAACAAGTGCACATATTTTCAAGTGTTCCTGATGTATAAAGAATTGTGAAGTGATAAGGTGATCAGAAGTCAATTCCAATAGAGAACTACCTTTCAAACTAACTGGTCTTCTTTATTAAAACAAACAAGATGAAAAGGGCACCAAAGGACACTGCATGATTTTTAACAATGCACAAGCTGAAACCACTTAGATACCACTAAGGTTCATACAATTCCTTTTCATTTCATTTTACAGTCTTTTTCAAACAGATGATTTCCTGGATGAGAATCCTGCCTTCCATATTTTAATCTGCTGATAAGCCCCCCCCCAACTAATGTGACTATATAGCAGATGCACATGTGCGTACTTAAATAAATGCAAACAAGAAATAAAACTTTTCACCTTTACATCTGAGGTCACCAGTGACCACTAGCAACACAGTAAAAATCAGAACCTTAATCAAAAACCTAACATGGGATTTAATTTCCTCATGTAAGGTCTTTGGCATTTTTCTTCTCTGCCCATTACACAGTATGTCTTTGCTCATATAATTACATAATTAACATCCTCAGCACCTATTTCATCCCTTGTTAATTTTGCTAAATATAAAAACAGACATGCTCAAGGAAACAATCTTGGCAAGTGAAGAAGCATAAACAATTTAAAAGGAAAAAAATAAATCTATTCATATCCTGATAATTGGTATGTATAACTGAGCACTACTAGGTGCTTGTAATCCACATGATGGCCTTCTGACTAGAAGTGCACATGCAAGAACATCTTTTGCTGGACTGACAGAGATCACCTCAAAGTGTGAGTTACTTTAGAGTGGGTACAAGGAGATCTTGATTTTGGTTTTCTGTAGTGTTGAGGCTTGTAGCACCAAAGGGCAGGAGTGGCAGTTGTTAAACCACATTGGTCTCACAACACCATTGGTTCCCAAATCTTTTTTTCTGAAAATCAAAAGGGTTGGAGATGGGGTGGGTGAAGAGAGGAAGATAAACTTGGCAGCTAAAAGCCCTTAAGATTTTTGCAGTTTATCTGACAGGCCAAATTCACATTTAGCTCCCACTGCTCTCTAACTATTATCATAATGCAATTGAAGACGAGTTTGAAGATTAGGGGCCAGCAGAGGGTTCCTCCTTCACACCTCTACCATGAAAGAAGAGAACAAGTACCAGAAAGTCTTTAGTAATCAAAGAATTGGTAAATTTCCCAAAGTTTTAATTGATTCACCATTGGCAAGCAAATTGGCAGTTTTATTTCTTCCTCCACAGTGTCTGAAGAGTAATTCTCTTTATCCTTGTGAAAAAAGGAAAATTTCAGATGGATTCTATTTAGTGAGGTATTCATCCTAACACATGGATCTTCACATATAAGACCATATTTTAAAACTGTTGCTCACAACAAATATTACTTCATTCCCTAAATGATACCACCAGGTTATGGAGTGTGGTGTTATTACATGAAAGGAGGAGGATCACTAACTGTTGTCTGCATCATAAACATACTTTTGAACTTACTGCTTCCATGGACAATACTGCCTCTCTGTGCAGATGCATAATATCATTTGATACAGCAGCTTACAAACAGAACTCAAAAGTCCTTTTCATTGAGAGTTAGCATTGAACTTATTTTTTTACATTCACTAGCCACTACAATCCTGAACTATACCAAGCTTCATCCCCCAGTATACTGTGCTGACCTGCTTATCCCTAGACTTCTGTTTAATTATCCAAAAGTACACAAGAAAGCAGAGTCCAGTTTGAACCCGGATGATGTCTCAGCAATTTCTCCTCCCAGCACATACTATTTTAACAGCCAGTGATCACTGGAGTTAAAGTGCACACAAGCAGCTGAATAGGATGCAATTCTTATTCTTATGATGAATATCAGGGTCAGAGGTGAGTGCCAGATAACACATAGCAGATGTGGAGGGAGTAGAAGGAATTCTGTTTACTTTGGGTGACCACCTACGTTTCAAGGGGGGTGGGGGAAAGCTAAAACTGCAAGATAAAGACTGTTTAAAGGATGGCATTGTGCAATATTTTGCAGGACAAAGGTACATACTTGCATATTAGCAGAAACTATTGTTAAAATATAAGACACAGCGTGGCCCATTAACCATGGAATGTGAATCTTCATGAAACAAATAAGAGAAATCTTTTAAAACCATGCCTCATACCATATGATCATTTCAGCTGATACTGAAAAGTTCCATTTCTCTTTGTCTTGCCTGTATTTCTTTCAATTTCAGATTTTTTTTTCAGATATTATAAGCAATGCAGCCTTAGGGAAATGGAGAAAGGGGAAATGGAGAAAGCCTGATCTCAGCCTGAGGGTACTTCTAGATAGCCATTGAGAAGGCTGCAAAATGCAGATGAACAGCACATTTACAATCTTTCATTATGAAACAAGAAAGTACTGCAAGTCATTGTTAGCTGCTTGGTTAGATCATCAGTCCAGACTGTACAGAAGGGACATGAAACTTCTCCAAACAGACAGGAGGTGATGCTTATGAAGATGATACATGGAGCTGGAGATTTACAATTCTTCAAGTTGGTAAGACTACCAGCAGCCATTTCACTGCTCAGCTTTTCACAGCCCATGGCAAAGGATGAGGAGGCTGTCTCCTCAGTACCATCAGCTGTTAACTCCCAAGCAGCAAGGAGGCAGCTACCATGAGAGACAGGTGAGAAGACTGATCATTTCAGTTATACCAATGAGTTTACTGTATGATCAATGACCTTTGCTTCCCTTACTCCCTCTTCCTCTCCCAGAGAAATCATGAAAGTCATTAAGCATCTTGATGTTTTCCATATGGATATTTCTATAAGTTATAAGGTCAAAGTGGACCAGTTAGGAGAACTTAAAACATCAGAAAAGACTGAAAAGGAGAAAGGGGGCAGAGAAAGCAGCATTTTTAAAAGAAAAAAAACAAAAACAAAACAAATACCAAAAAAAATCCCCTCAAACTACAGTGTTCTGGACAAGTTGCATTTTCCAACATTCTACAGGCCTCCATTTCCTAGACTACTGAAAGCCTTCATGAAGGCTGTCTCAGTAAAGTCTCAGCAAACAAAAATGGATAGGTTTGGTTGAAAATCTTTCTCCAAATCATTACATAGAATTTTAAAAACAGACCTAGTAGTTACATTCATATAACATGATCCAGTCAGTTCTCAAAATTGGATAAATGGGACTGTCATTGTAATTTTTAGCTAGTACTTATAGAAAAACTAATAAAGACTAGTCATCTGTGAGAGAACAGATCTCAGAAACCAGTTCAATACAAGGAGGGATAAACAAACCAAAATAGTCCCACCACACAGATTTCCACCAGTTAGCCTGCTAAGCTTCTAAATTAGTTGTTACATTTATTTCTTGATAAGCTTTGGTCTGGATGTTGAGTATTCAGTCTTGGCTTTTATGGGTGAAGTACACAGGAAAGAAGTTAAGTCTGGCAAATGGACTCTGAACTACTCTGAAGATACAGTAGCACAACATTTTTAAAGATATACACGGCCTCATTTAGAAGATGGATTGGAGTATGGAGGGTAATGTAAGTGGAAAACCCAATAGTTTTAAGTCTTCTATGCAATGTACGTCTTAGGTAACTTTAAAGATAATTTTAAAAGATCCCAAGTCTTTAAAGCTGAAATGTATTTCTGTCATGAAGCAGTCATTCTTTTTCAAAATCAAAACTATCTGCAGAAACAATTATGATATTAATAAAATTTGGCTGAAACAAATGAGCAAAATGATATTTATTTCTCAGAAAGCTGAAGGGAATGTATCCCCACCCCTAAATGTTAACTTTTGGTCTACTGCCACACTTCTACTTTGGCAACCAAAGGAATGCTGTGGGCACCATATAGTATGTGTGGCAGCCTAAGGGTTAAAGTAAATATTCCTTATCTTTGACAGATGGTTAATTCATTGCCATTATTACTAAATTCAATTGCTCAATAACTTAGATATGACAAACATGTGTGTAGGAATATATGCCAGCACACCTTTTTAGGAATCCCAAAATGCAATATTTCCTCCATGCTTTCACCGTACATCCTCACGCTGAGTGTGACAGTTTGAAATAAATATAGGCTTTCTGAGCACTTCAACTCCCTCCCGCCACTCTTGCTACATTAGAGTGGGATTCTAGAGAGTTACTGTGTCTCCAGACCTAGGATGGATGAATGGGCTTGGCTAAAACAACTATTTTCCTTAGTATGTGTAATGCAAGCCCAGGTTTTTTTTTCAGGCCTAACTTTTCCAGTTCTGTGTTGCAAGTATCACCACTTAAGCAATCATGGGGAACTAATTTGCAGGCAAGGTCACAATTTGATTGGCAGTGAGTGCTAGTAGGTCTGCTTAAAAGTTGTCTGGAATGGCTTTAAAGCAGACTATATCTAACTTAACATTCATATAAACGGTGAGCTGTGCACCCACTTCTACCACACAAATAAAGATTCACAAAGTGAGGCCACTCTAACAAACTGCCATTCTCTCTCCATTACCATCACCTGTTACAAACACAGACCATTTCATGTGGTGACAGGCACAAACATATTTTGGCAAATGTTTCTTAAAAAATAATAATTAAAAAACTAATTCCTTTTACCTTCCTTGAGCTGACGGAGGGAACTGAACTTCTCCCCTTCTCTGTTCCCACTGACATTTCTAAATTGGCTGGCACAAGAAAGCACCACAAAACACCTCCGCAGTTCACTCAGTGAAGTTGAAAGTCTTCTACTGACTTCAAAGGCGTTTGGATCAGGCCCAAAGTCAGAATCCTAATATGTGAGTACAGACTACCAAGCCACAGCACTGGCTGGAATCTCTGCTATTTATATGCTATTGCATATAGCAGTGCAGGAAGCTTACTTCAGGTCTCCAAAAGCATGTGCTGGCTCTCTCATTGTTACTTTGCAGAACATTATGTGAAGTGTCACCAATTCCTGTGCTGATATAGGTTAATTTACAGGTTTCTTATCTGAATCACAAAATACAGGTATCACATTCTGACTTTGCCTTTGACATCCTGTGTGCACAAGTTTTCTGTTCCCTCCTTGTCCAGAAATTTCATTTTCTTCATGCCTCTCTATAAAGCCCTGAGATGTGATATTTTTAGTTAGAATATGAACCTTCTAGAGCAGAAACCTTACCTTTACTTGTTAGTAACTCACATGGTACACTACTGGCATTACATAATATGAAAGAATTTGAACAGTAAGTAGGAAAAGCCTCCGTGCTATTTTCCCATCACAGCCATTAATCTTATGCAGAGTACTGGCATGGTAAAAAACTCCTGGCAAACATGCGCAAACTAAACCTTACCTGTAAGTCTGCAAAGTATCTCAAGCCAGAGAGGGAACTGAATCTAACCTTCTGTATACTCAAGGCAAGTGAATCCTTTAAACCAGTTCAGGCAAAATATTCGGTGTCTCTTTCAAAGACCTGCGTTAGCACCTGCATCGGCATCATCTCCTTTGTGTGTTTTTCACATCATTCTAAACCACAACTGCTTCAAACCATAGCCACAGCAGACCTAAGAGACGCTGTCTCAGCTCCTAAAGCTAAGGGAGTTAAAGAATAAGATACCTCATAGGTCTTTCATGACATCTCATACAAGCTACCCTTTGGCAATCAACTGCTCTGATGTATGGTGGCGTTTAACTGTCTCTCATTTTCTTGCTCTCTAATTGAATTTGTAAACTCTGTTCATAAGAAATTTGTAGAACTGAAGTAAAACTAGCAGAGGAGCTCCATAATCTCAACAGTGTGGTGCCATATGGGGCACCACACAGTGCTGAAGGTAAGCAAACTGGAAGAGAAAATGTGCAAATTCCTCTTGCTTTTTGCATCCAAGCAAAAAACTTCTGGTAAGCAATCAAATTATTTTAAGCTACAAAAGTGCAATGGAACACCACAACTCATCTCTTCTTCTCAAAAGATAAAGCTTTCTTTTGTCTCTAATTAAAAAGATTAATAAAGTAAGAGAACACATCAGGTTTGCATCAATCATTGCCCATGTGGTTCTTATTACTGTAATTAAAAGTTATCTCTTCAAAATTGTTGGATGAAAGTGCCATGATCTGCAATTGAAAACACATTGAAGGGAGTTATCCACCTTATTTGACTATTTTAAGACAGTCAAATTTAAGAACATTGTGAAGGTAATATTCCAAAAAGTCTTTAAAGGCAATTTGTCAGTAAAAGTGTCCTATGAACCCTCTATTGAAGAATGTGAGTAGTGCTAAGGCCTTTGTTAAAAAAAAAAAATTAAAAAAAAAAATAAGATTGAAAGAATGAAGATTTTTCTGAAAGAAGTTATTTAAAACTTAGACACTGAAATTCAGGTTTTTATCTTCAGGGCTCATTAGGTCCTGTATATATTAGAAGTGTTCATTTCCCCTAGGGTTGAATCTTTTAATGTGTTTAGATTTTCACATTGAGTGGGCCAAATTTCAAACAATCCTGAACAAACCTGATTCTTTTGCTGACATGTCAACCATATTTCACATAAAATGATGCTCAGTTTTGATATCCAGCTTGCACAATATATAGGATTTGGAAAATGGGTGATCTAAATAGATTTTTTGCATATACAGTACTGTAAACTTACAAATCTACGAAACAGAAATGCACGGCAAATAGAATGTATAATTTAATTACAGTACCTTTCATTCAGACATTAGTGTTTTAACATCAAGCTAATTACATCAAAGCTAGTAGCATGCTTAAAACCAATGCTTTTTAAAGCTTTCTTTGTGTAATGTAACTTAAAAGGTTTTTTTCCCCACCCTCTTCTTTATCTTCATTGAATGCAAGATTTACATTTTGGCATAGCAGACAGTGACTTCATGGAGCTCTTTTTAAATATGTTCAGGGTGTAAAACCACTCACTACCTTTGAGAAAGGTTTACTGGATACCATTAAAAATTATTTAATGGGCAGAAAGGTATCTCCTGTAACATAAAGAAGAAGCTTTTTATTTAATAAATCACAGGAAAACACCAAAGGGTGTTAAAGAAGGACTTGTCTGGGTTTTATTGTGAAAGAGGGGAAAAAAAAATTCCTGCCATCTTTATTTACATTTGAACTCTGCTACCCATTTCCTTCTGCAGCTTGTGAAATCCAGTAGTCTCTTGCATCTTCTTTCCAGTTACCAACAGACACCTTGACCCATGCTCATTGGATTTATATGACAGTGCATTTACATGACAAGAACAGTCTGTCTCCAAAGGCTATTTAGAAAACTAAGAGAGACTGCAATTTACCAAACAATTCTCAGCTATAAAAACCAACTTTAATTTACATTTTTGCTCAGATGGAATTATCCAACTCTCAGAAAACAAAAAAAAAAGAACAAGAAACACAAAATGAGGGACGTGCAGACTTCCTAAGCAAGAGTATGGGACGAAAGTGGCATAACATATTCACTGTGTGTCTCTAAAATTTCCTATAGAAAAATTACCCTGTATCAAAGAAAGTGTGGGGAGAAAAGAACAGTGATGCTGAATATGACAAAAAGCTTGTTTATGTTTAATACATAGGAGAAATTGTTCAAGGACAGTTAAATGTGACCCATTTAATACACCAAGGTCTCACATACCCATGGTACTCTGCTGAGTAAGTGCTGATCATGCAAATTAAGGCTGCCTGGGGATACACAGTGCTTTTCAGTTGCAGTTTGAATTTTACAAGTTCTCAAAAAACTTTTAGAGACGTGGATACATGTTACTGGGTCACTAGGGCTACTTCCATTTCTTCAGTTGTTGGCTCATTTTGAAAATTCATTTGTCTGACATTCTTGAGTTTTCTGGCACACAAATCCATTTTCTGTAATATAAAAATCTAATTATTGCTACTAGCTGTGTATTTTAAAATGTGGAGGCAAGTCAATATGAAAAGGTGTCTCACGATAAATATTTGAGCTTCAAGAGAAAAGAGGAATAAAAATCTAGTGGTCATTGTGATTCTAACTGAAAAGTTCAGCAGAGTCTAGGAGTCATCAAAGTAAAATTAGAGCATGCCCTCAGTATTCACTGCATTCTAGTGTGATACCTTCTGGACTGCCTTATACTTATTGGATTAGATTCTTTCCCAGATCGCAATATGCTTACAAATCCTACTGGCCATAATTTGGGTTCATTATGTCTCAGCCAATGCACGGAAATCCAAACTACACACCACCTCTGAAACTGGCATCAAACACTCAATCAAAATTTTACAAGATAGGTAAAGATTAGCGTATGAAGCGAAAGGGCTAACAAAAATACACAAATTAGAAACAGCAATGTCCATTTAACAAGGGTACATTGTGCCTACTGTCTAAATACAAAAGTACACAAAGGCAGACAATCCTTTTTCATAATTTTACTATAACTGTATAAATTTTATCCTTGAGGGAAATAATGCTCTAAAAAAAGTTGCCCTAACCCCCATCCCCCAAACATTTCTCTAAAAGACTAAACTATTTTTCCTATTGCTATTTTTAGTAATTAAGCATTCCATGGTCTGGGGCCCCAAAGAAAACATCACTCTGGGTTCTGGATGTGATCCATGATATCTTGAAACAGTCTTAAAAAATGTATGCAGCCAGTGTTGTGATCTCCACTGGATCTTCAGGGACCCATTAGGATCATCAAGGGAAGCATGTGGTTGTGACATAGCAAGCAATTTAGCATTACTCACTGGAGCTGAAGCACAACACAGTGTGAAGCCGCTATTGTTCGTCTTGGTTTCTGAAGACACTCAAGTTCAAACCTACTCACAGCCTAATACACACTAAAATCAGAACCAGAGCCTGAAGCCTCTCAAGCAAAAAAAATTAACAGAGGACTGAAGCTGGGGGTTTCCCCCCACCCCGACCCCCCCCAAAAATGACCATGAAATATTAAATATTGCTAGAAGCCTTCTCATGACAAATCTCTTTTGAACTGTTTGTGTAACTGAAAAAATGGATTACCATATGTCATCGCTGTGTTTACAAAAATAAGAGCTGCTGTATACTAACAGAAAAGCACATGAATGCCTGCTAGCTCACTTAGTATGATCTCCCTCCCTTTGCAGAAACAAATCTACTTATAAGGTGATTGCTGCAAAACACTTTCAAATGACTGTCTGGAAAACCACCTCAGCTCTTAGTGCCAAAGCAGGGGCACAGTCAGTGAATGCAATGGAGCTCAGGCTAGACCCTGGCAGCTAACACGATGAGACATAACACTTTCTTGCAAAAATGTAATTTCATTAGTTACCAAGTGAAAAAGGAATGTGAGTGCTTGAGGACACTTAAGGTAGACTGACTGTATGTGCATACGTATTTATACCTGGTACTTTTGTGCAAGTAAACACAGGCATTGTCAGAAAAAGGATACTCTACTACACAGGGCACCAAGACAGTCCTTGCTAGTGATATTCTCTTTATGTTTGTATACTTATAAAAATGGTCCAAGATACAAATAGTTCAGAGTGACAAACTGAAAATAAAAAAAGATCAAAACCACTGAGACAGTACACTTAAACCCCCACTTATTAGTATTAATAGTTATGGCGTGAGAATGACAGAAAGTTGACCTTGGTTAGTGTTTCTAAGCCACAGAGACAAAGTGGGTTTCCTATAGACACTATAAAAAACTGCACTATGGAAGCATTTATGGGGTATGACTTTCAAAGTGCACAGTGAGGTTTTATAGCTATCTCAGACCTACTGGGCTAAATCCTGAGCCACTGAAATCAACACAGTTCCACTCAGTCTAGCAGCACTACACCAATTTACATCATCTGGGGATCTTGCCCAAAAAGTGCAATGGGACTCCTGTGGCCTCAGCTTTCACAGAACAATCTTATACTATATAGCATAATATGACAAACCCAAGAAATTTGAAATTAAGACTTCTGCTCTCCCCATACTTCACCCACTTGTGTTTAAGTACATTGGTGCTGAGGCCTTGATATTACACAGTCAGTGCACCAAAACAGAGCCACAAGAAAAATACTACTAACTTCAGCATGACTCATATTTATTTCAGTGAGATCTTATTTAAGCAAAGAGTGAGTCTGGGCTAGGTTGAGTGACTACTGTGATATTAAAATGTAATAGGCTTTTCACAGTCTGGTTTCAGATGATACTGTCCTCTGTGTTATGGCCCTGGAGTGTGTGCCAAGCTTTGTTTTTTTGGGATTTCAAATGTAAACATTTAGATCTGGATACCAACTTCCTCTTATATTATAAATGACATCCCCAAAATTTAGAACCAGAATGTTATTCTTGGCTGACTAAAGTCACATAGAGGGATATTCTACAATTATAGTAATTTTGAATGAATCTAACTATCCAAGCACATTTTATCAGCTGGCACAAAACTAACATTGCTGCATTTACTTCAGTGACCCTAAAAATCTCACCTGAGTTGAAGGATTGACCATTACATATCTATAATCTCTGTTAAATTATTTGGTCTCAGTGACATGAAGTACTAGGCTATGGCTGAAATTTCATGAAAGATGAATTAAAGGCCATCACTGGACAGACACCATAGGGCAAAAACATATTTCAGAAAAGAAAATTTCATGTTTCAAGTTTTCTTCACAATGAAAGGTGACCTTTGATATCATTCTTGCCTTGCTCTTTGTATAAACTCCTTTTGCTTTCAGCACAACTCAAAAACAGATGAGCACTGTCTTCATTCTTTCCTTAGCATCCTCATTTCAATATTCCAGACTCAACCATCATTTACCCCAGCAGTCCCCTACTGTGCATCTGTCCCTCAAATCTTAAATACCTGTCCTCCCAATCTGTTCTGAGGCCAAATCCAAATGAGTTTTGTGCATGTAAATTCTATTATCTACAAGCATAAATGACAGAATCTACTGCCTATGCATGCAAATGTTGGCTATCTAGATCAACCAATGTGCCATTGTGTATTAAGGGGCAAAGGTTTTTTGTACAGAAGTTTTTTGTACTATTAAGCATACCTTTGAAACCGTGGCCCTAAAATTATGCGCAAGAAAAAGAAGCACCCCTGCCTGTAAAGAGTAGGTATTTCCAACAAGTATAATTTTTATGCAGCTTAAATCTCTGGACAACCTTCAGAGGTTGAGCTACCCTTGCTCACAGCTCTTCAGGATTCACTTGGTCTTCGGTAATACCAGAGTGTATGTGCAACCTGTCCAGTTAAAGCATTCAGACAAAGAAGCATCATCCCACTAATATAGATTTTCTGCAGCATCTTGAAAGATTTCAAGTCTTAAAAACATACAAAGAAGTTTAACAACTTGTTCAACATGAAGACACTGTGACAGGTAAGAGAGAACTCAAAAAGTCAGATGACATTTCTGGTTTGTGGTTTTTTTTCATTTTTATCTAAGGCATGTTTTCTTTTAAATGCTGCAAATGGCAATTTTTTTATGTTTATTCACCCACAGCCAGATAAAATTAGATGATAGGTCCTACATTTTTTTTTCCTTCTTTTTAAAATCCAGGAACATTAATTCTAGGACTGAGTACTTCTAACACACTAAGTTCTGCCTTAGGCCAATTTACCAACATTCCCCTCCTGAAGAGGTCTGAAAATGGAACATCTTATTTACCCTTCATTGAGGAAGCACATGGTTCATCCTCTACATTTTCTGTATGTGTATATGAAGTCAAGGTTTGGGCTGTATCAACTCAGTTCTGTTGCCATGTTGTACTGAAGAACTGAATTCAGTTCAGCCTTCATCTGTGTTATCCACACATTTATATACACCATTATACAGACTCCAGTTATCACTCAGTGTATGAATCAATCCCTTAGCAATTTATGATTTATGCAGCTTGCCAGAAGAGAAGTAGGCCATGCCAGCCTTGAAAGCACTTTAACTTAGTTGTTTTTACTCATGAAGGACACGTTGTCCTGTAATTATTCTGTCATTTCTTAAAAGGTGAAATCCGTAACAGGTTCATGCTTTCTGTGCTGCTATGTGTGTGAGTTGATGTCTGAGCACGTCTCACCAAGTAGGAATCATCATTCCAAATTACTTTACAAGGAGCTACATAGAGCTGGACAGCTTAAAATGTGTTAAATATCCTTAGAGTTTATATGGATGGTTGCAGGGGGAGCAGAGGCGGAGCAGGACAAGGGAAAATCAAGGAAATCGTTAATATGTCCCAATTACTGCCCTGATTCACAAAATACACAACTGCATAAAAGTGTCACTTACTGTTTTGATCCTGCTGGTAATGTAATGTAATGCTGTGTTCTCTTGTATCATTCAGTACAGGCAGTATCAGCAAAATGTGCAACTTTAAACAATTATGCAAATTTTCAAGTAATGTGTTCAGAGAAAGACTAAAAGGAGATTCTGACATTAATCAGAGATTGCAGGTTCTACTTGAAAGAGTTCTGTAAAATATGGGCTAAGCTTAAAGTTAGTGGCTGAAAGGCAAAGGTTTTTCCTGCCTCAAATTAACTGTATTTTTAGTTTATTTGGAAAAGAAGCACCAAGAATACTAACTTCTCTTTTCAACACAAAAATCTGCCATTCAGCTTCAAGAAATAGCACTAAGACATTGTAATACCTCCCCTTCCTTAGGTACATCAGCATTTTTGGAAAACGTTAATCAGCTTCTAGAATGATGTATGAATTCCATGAATCATGGGAGCTCTACAATAGATTCTCCCTAAGAAGTCCTGCTGTGCCTAACTAAATGCTTATCTGATATACTGGCAATATGAAGTTAATGAAGTGTGTAAACAGCATACTGAACTGTTTGCAGTGGAAGAAAGGTCAAACTGGACCTCAAATGAAAACAGGGGTGTATCCAGATTCTTCTGATACTTCTGGCTAGTAGGGGTCTCTTTTAAGTGGCGATTGGAGAGAAAGCAAGGCTGGAATTAGGATTCTTCATGCTTCAGAGTAAAATTTCAGATCTCTCTGTCTGTAGGAAACTGCTTGTGTGCTACTCAGCTCTTGCTGTTAACCAGGGATTGAAGCATAAATTGGCCAGAGAAAAATCACGTCCAGTATGACCATGGAAAGGAAATGCCGTATCTCTCATGAGAAAGAATGATCTTGAAAGACATCTATCCTGCTTGCCCGACTACTGGGGCTCAGGCAATATTCAGACTCTTAAGATTATTATCTGAACTGCTCTCTGAACCTCTGCTTCCGCACTGTCAGCTGCAATACATGAGGGCAGTTTACAACAGTGTTAGTTATTCATTTTGAATTTCCCAGCTTTAGTTGGTTTAAGTGAGACCCTTAATGTCACTTAAACATAGTGTTTTTGTGTTATATTTTAATTTTGAAAGGATTATCAAGAAAATCTACCCTTTCCGTTAACTTTCTTTGAAAAATGATTAGGAGTTTTAGAAAGGATCTCCAAATATCCTCTCCGTGCCTGATAAGTTATCCAGAATGAAACATGTATTAGAGAACCAAATTAAGAAAATGCAGAGGCAAAATATAAAGTTCTCAATCTGAAATTACAAATAGTGCATTACTTGGGAATGAAACATGAGCAAACATTTTAAATCATACTGAAATTTTCTTTGTGTTGGTATTTGGCTCTGTATAGCTTTATTGATAAAACGAGCAATTTATTTTTCTTTTTATGGGGCTAACAATTACACACCACTCAAAAGAATCTGATTGCTATTAGCTGACTACAGCACTTGCAAGGAAAAAAAATCCCGTTGCCTTACACAAATGCTACCAGTAAGATTCCACCTAAGAAAGGCTTTGGAGAACTGCTAATGAGCTTTCTTTAGCTACTCCTTCCTAAAATACCACATTTTGTAATCTTGAGCTACAACTAATTTTCCTGGTATTACATGTGGAAGTCACTGTGAAAACGAAACAGAAATAGGATGTAACAAAAACCTCAACTGTAAATATGGCTCCTCAAAAAAAAATCTGGCAAAGCTCAAAGAGCAGAGCAGGAGGTAAAACAGATTTCATATGCTGCTGTCTTTAGTGCTTTTAATGTACATTGGATAATTATGTACTTCATGTCTTCCAAACTGAGTTACTTTGGTTTAAATCTATTTGTAGAGTATCTGGCTACGTGTCTCTCCTAATTTCGTACAGTATTCTCTGGTTTAAAGCAAGCAGTTCCAAATTAAATAAACGAGCATACCTACTGCACAAAGCGACCGACTGCATTCCAGTGAAGCCCCTTTGAAAGCTATGTCAAATCTCTGCTGACTCAGGGAGGAAAGTACCTCATTCCCTTTGCATTAGTCACCCGGCTAGAGATTAATCCTAATGAGCTTTTTTTTCCAGGCTTGGCTGGCACACCCAGGATTTGCATAACATACCTGTGACTTCTCAATATTTAGCCCAAAGTGTGCTCGTTCAAATGCAGATAGCTATCAGCTTTTCCAGAAACCATTAACTCCAGCATTACAGCAGGAGCTTATCCAGCCTAGAGTGAGGCCGGCCACAGGGTGCTTCCGCAGCTTTGGTAAGCAGCCATCACACAGCTAAGTACTGTAAAATCAGCATGGGCCAACACTCACACAAACACCCGTGTAAACGACACAGCTCACAAAAGGTCACAGCATTAAAGAACAACAGTGTTCGCTTTTTCTTTATTTCATTATCCTCATTATCTCCCTCATTATCTCCCTATTTCACTGATTTTTGGCAAACAGTGGGCATCTATTTGATGTGACTAGATTGTTTGCAGACTCTGTGATGGAGTTTCAAGCTTCCTCCCAGCTGTATCCTGCCCTCATTAGGCAAATAACCATCCTTCGGCCTTTTCCTCCCACCAGCATGAGAAAAGACTAACAAAATTTCAGTTCACAGAGAAAACAGGAGTTGCACACTTTTGATCACTCTTGAGTTATTTTACTCTAAATACAATGCCCCAGCAATTTTTACTGATTGAACAATACTAAACTAGTAATCTATACCTATAATACCATCAAACCATCAGAAAAAAGATCTGTCATGCAAAAAACCGTTTGTATGCAACTTGGTTCAATTCTTTTATAAATAAAAAAAATTAAATAGCCACTATTAGATGTGTGGACTAAAGCAAGAAGCTTGGTCTATTCTGGACCAAAGGGCTGGAAAATAATTTTCAGATCTGAAGAATTTTAAACGAAGACAGTAAGAAGCTCTTTCCCAGTTCAATGAGGGTACTGCTAGCTTGGTTATTGCAGCCAACCTAAATCACTGCAGCATCCCACAGAGTGAAGCTGTGTCTTTAAGGTAGCCAAGGACCAAACTGCTTTTCTCAGAAAAAATAAAAAAATAAATAAAAAAAAAAAAGGCATCAGAGCTCGCAGTCTAATAAACTCCACAAAGGACACAGTCTGAAACCCATCAGTTTACTGAGCACTAGTTCATAGTCCCAACGCACTCCAGCTATAGTCTGGGAATGGCAGTGTAAGAACACAATAAATAGCTCAGTCTCTATTAACAAGAAATAAAGTAGCACAGCTGTGTTTCACCATGACAGACCACAATCACAACGATCATTCACTGTCACTCCCTGAAGTACTGGCCAGGCAGCCTATATTTAGATTTTGACCTCCCTTAAGGATTCCTAAGGTACACACCATCCTAGTAGCTAAGGGCTATGTAAATGAAGCACTACAGTTTGTGCATTGGTGCACCTGACTTTTGGACATCCAGCCACTGAAGCGGTACACAACAAAATTCATGTTAATGCCTAGGTTTCCTAAGCAAAGAATTGAGTGCTTCAGGAAGTGTTGGCAGTAACAGTTTGGCATGGGGCTCTCAGGAAGAATCAGAGCTAGCCAGGAAGATGCATGAACACGGGTTGGACCTAAGTCTCCACCTCCCTGAATGAAAGATGCTCAGGCATCTGAATAGACCAAAAAAGGTGTCTCCAGCTATCCTGGAGCTCCATCACAGAATTGTCTGCACCACAAGTATTTCAATAAAAACAGTAGGACTACTCTTTTATTTTAAATGGAGTTTTATAGCAGTGCCCTTTCTTTTTAAATCTAACAAGACTGGATTTGAAATGTTCCTACAAATGCCCAAATTTGTATCTCCTGTGCATGTTTTCTAAACACCAGGCTATCAGCCAGTTAGCAGGGGTGGGGTGGGGCAAGGACTCACCATCTCTCCTGACAGTCTGTCTCATCAGCAGCTCTGTGCTATTCATGAGTGCTGTGCTTAGTGCTCAGGGCCTGGTGACCTCAGCCAGGGCAGAAGTATGTGGAAAAATGAAGCCTAAAGTCCTTTAGGACTTCTCTAGTCTTTGGGCACCGAAGACACTATCTGGAAACTGAAACGTGGTGTTGTTCTGTTACTGCATATCTGTGATGATCTTTTCATGAAGGAGAGTTAAACCAACTCTGCCAGCTCCACGAAGCAGGAATTCCCTTTCTCCTGCGTCCCATGGGTGGGCTCCGACAGAGACATTGCCAGCTGTCTCTGTTCACACAGGCCTCACTGTGAAAAAGCCAAACAACAACACGACTTTCATGCTTCACCATTTAGCTTTGGCTGAACGTGTAATCGTGTGTCTGTGGTTTTCCTGTTTGGGTGCCTAATTTAATTGGCTGAGTCCACTCCTTCAAGTGTGGAATGGACTCTGAGGGTATGAGGAATTAGCATGTTTCTGCCAGAGACATTTCACCCGGATCCCATGTTTGTTTAACATGTACAAACAGCTAAAATAAAATACTTGTTGGCCTCAGTAATAAACAGAATATAAAATAGTGTGAAATTAAGCAAGACCAGCTGGGCTCCAGGAGAAATGAAAGGAACAGTTAACTTACGCTACACAATTATCTGGAATGCAGACACACTAAGATGGACTGCTATTGATGTCTGGTTTTGATGCATTTTATATACAAAGTGCTGATTAGATCTAGCTACCAAATTATACCCTTTCGTATCCATATGTCAATAATAAACAAAATTTAGAGGAGTAAAACAATTGCTCTGCAAGCCAAGTTTAAAACGTTGCATCATTGGCTGTAGAAGTGTGAAGTCATCACAGCAGTGATAATGATTCCATTGTTCCAGAGGCAAATGAAAGGGAAAAAAAAAAGTACATTAAGAATTCTTCTGATCTGAGGCAGGATTTGTCCAGCCCTCAGGGACTCACAAGAATTTCAGGATAAGCATCTCTATAGAATCCGTGCAGGAGCATTTGGGCCTCCAGATATATTATACTGAATCCATAAACCAGGCAGCTGCTTAAGCAGAGTTTTTCAGAGAACTTTAGAAAGTTGTTCTCCATAACACATGACAGGACGGAGGTGCTCCCTCTGATGAGATTTTTCCTCCTCAATTGGGAAGCAGCCAGAGACTCTATGATACAGAAGGCATGATTCTATCTCATTGCATTATGCAATTCTGAACAAAGAATTCAAGCAGAAAAGTGACTTAAGCTGCAATTCCTGTGAAGGATGCTTTGCTACACTGCCCAGACCACCCTTGTCTCTTTCTCTGTCTAATCACTGTGCTCCAAACCTTTCCCACTTGCCTTCCCTCGGAATTATACATGTGGCATTGTGGCTAATTTCCCTTCCAGCAAACTTTTTTCTGGCAGTTGGACATTTTGGATCTTTCCCAGTTTGTTACAAAAAATGTATCAAATGCATTGATGTTTCCAATATCTTTTTTAAGAAAAAGAGGCTAAATGAGAAAATAAAGTCCAGCCTTTGAAAAAGCTGCATGGGAAATAAGTTTGTCAGGACTTAATCACTGACAGAGTAAAATATCTGGGGGAACAGATTTAGAGGTCTGTCAGACAAATTACTACTTATATGTTATTTCATTGGCAGCTGGACTGTTTTGATCCTTCATTTTCTTTTAAAAAGAATAAATTTGGAATAGTAAACAAAAAGTTCTTCCTCCACAGTGTGAGCTCACTGTTGAACTGCCAAACCAACAGAATGGATTTTCTCTCAATCACAGTTTAGGTACCTGCTTCTCATCACCTAAGGGCAAGATTCCTCAAATTATCCACAGTGAAGCCTAAGCTGCAAGATGCAGCTTCCTGTGGAAGATCTTGTCTGTACAATCCAGTGCCACTATGCCTCTGAAGGCACTGGAACACCAGGTAGGTCACAGACAACAGCAGCTTTAATTTTACTCCGGTGATCATTTAAAAAAGACCACTTCCATCTATTGCTTATTCTCCCACAGTTCTTCTGTCATAAAAAATCAAGATGACTCTCCAGGTAAGCCAGCATGATGGGGAACTGGCTCAAAATCAAAAGGAAAAGAATAAATAATTTCACAGCACCACCTGTATCAATGTCAGAACACACCACAGCATCACCAGTCTAGTGATTAGTTAGAATCCAGATGAGAAATCACTGTAACTTGAATGTCTCTTCCCACCCTTTACTATTTTCCTTTATCTAGAAACAGTTGGAATAAAGCAAAACAAATTGATTTTTGATTCTCACCCCAAGAAAACAATTTGGGGATTTTACAGCCACCCTGGAAGCCCATTCTTCTGGGGATGCAGCCCCAGACTGCTCTCTCCAGACTTGAGCTTGATGGACACATGAAGGCATGCTCCAATGGCCAATGACGTACACCCAGTCAGGTCTTCTTGCCTAGAGAGCAGGCAATGCTCTGGAATACAGAGCTTCATATATTGCCATTGTAAAGGTTTCAGAATTAACTAGTTATGGGGATTGGTCACATAGTCATGGTAGAGTGGATAAATCACTAAATCATTCATTTATATAGTACAAACAAGTTACAGTAATAATACTGTACATATGATGAGGGGGCAAACTGGGGAAAAATATTCTTCAGCACCCTGCACAGTCATTCAAGAGGTCTGTTTTAACTTCTTCTATCACTTACTCAAGGTACACAGTACATCAGTTCGTCAGCTTTCCACCTTCAGGAACCTGACTCCAACACCTTCTTTTCACCTGGCTGCCTGGAACTTAATGCTTTCAGCATCAGTTAGCATCATCAAAAGCAGGAGCTTTTAGGAAGTCTGCTTTTAAAGGGGGTCCAGAAGTAGGGCTGAGGATTAAGATACTTCATCCAGAGGCTGGAGCTAACTGGACTAAAGGAAGCAAAGACATGGGCTGCATATGAAGACATGCAAAAGGACTTTATGAGACAAATCTCTGGATGACAAATTGATCAATGAAATTTAGTGCAAGCAAATGTAAAGGGAAACAAATGGAATCAAGAATTCTGACTGTATGTTTAAAGTAATGGTCTCCAAGCTCATTACTGCACCAAGAGGAAGATCTTGATAGCACAGTGTAGGAAACAAACTAGCTGGATAAGTAATACAGATAATGTGAGAGATAATGAAAGTCTCAGCTCAAAGAACAGTTGGCAGAAGAAAACAGCAAATTAAATGCTAGGAGTCACTGTGAAAGTAGAGAGTGAGACTGCGTCGGTGAATAAATCCACAGAGTCCTTATATCTGGTTCTGATCCCATTTCTCACATGGATATAGGAATAGAAAAAGGCATGGAGAAGAGTGGCAAGGAAAATAAAAGCTGCAGAATGACCACTGGACAGGAAAAAATCAAATGTGCTGGCATGGTCCAGTACGGAAGACATGCCACAGGGAGGATATGATAAATACCTATCAAATTGGAAGTGGAGTGGCAATAGTAACAGCAGATCCATTCACTGCTTCTTCCCATACAAGAGCTCATGAACAGATCCCACCCTCAAACCAGTGTAATGTACAGTCAAGCTGTGGAACACCTTGAAAAAGGACGCCACAGTGGATGCAAAGGTTTAAATAAGTTCTGTGACTGGATTCTTGAGGAAAAAATTGTGAAGGTCTCCCAAGGAGGAAAATCTCTCTTCTAGCTCAGCAGGGCTAGAAGAGTGTGTTTGTGTTCAGAATAGTATTTCAGATGGTAATAGCTACCTTCTTCAACTTGTGATGATACCTGAAACAAGGATGGGGCAAGATGAGCTTTTGGGTCTAATATGGCTCATCTCATGTCTCTTCTCAATCATTTGCCTTTCAGTGCATGTGGAGGAGACACAGCCCTCTGACAGGCATCCTCCCTGGAGCTCAATCCCCTGAAATAGGATAAATCTGCCTAGTCACTGTGACTTAGCTGTGGACCCCTTCCTGTTTCAGGAACCCATGTTATCTCCCTGTTAATTACTGGTCATCTTATCCCCTCTCAGACCATTGGTCCCCTTCCCAATCCTTCCCTTCCCTATAAAAACCCCAGCTTTTACCCAGTTCAGGGTTAGACCATCCATCACTGGCCCCCTTCGCCGAAGCCTGCATTAAAGACTCCTTGCGAAATGCTATGTAGTCTTCCCGTCTCTTATTTGTGTCGGCTGGGGAAACACCCTAACAGAGCTGGCTGGGCTGAAGAGAGCTGATCACAGAGCAGAAATCACTGCTAAGAGAGCAGATCACTTAAAGCCCTTGCCCGTGCTCCAAGGGTTACCCCTGGCTGGAGGCTGCCTGAGGGTGGCTCTGTCCCCTGGGACAGCCTGACTATCTGGGCTTGTTGCTGGCAGAAGCTGGGGGTCAGACTGGCCCCCAGGACCCAGCCTGAAACAAGTGTGGACCAAGTAAATTGTCTACACAGATCTTCCTCCCCTCACAGCTCTATAGGCTGAAAAGGCTTCTATCCTCAGTGACTTGTCATTTCCTCATTGCTGGGGGTCATATCAAATCTGTTAACTATGGCTGCTTCTTTATGCCCTCACCTGTTTCAGTGAAAACAAACCCTACTTACAGTGATAGTTTTATTTAAATCAATTAAGACACTTTTTGAGCAATACAGGTTCAGGGTTCTCATCTGAATAGCTCAGTCACCATACTGGAGTAGGGATGCAACAACTGTCTGGAAAGATAGAACAGACAACAGACCCGCCTTTCCTTTCCACATTCATTCTCCCAGAAATGAGGAGTATCAAATCTCTCTGCCTCAGGAACTCACTATTTGTGAATGAAGATGGTTGACAATTTTTCAAAATTTTCTTTTTATGTTCCTGCTGGTTTTCATTTTCACCGTTTCTTTGTTGGACCCTTTTTCTCCACAGGAAGTTCAGGTTTGGAAAAAACCTAAACAAAATCTCCACATCCAACGTGAGATATCTGCCACTCTGTGATTCATTTAACTACTTTACTGAAAACATTATCAAAAGGGTTCTAACAATTGGCTATGTCTTAAAAGAGATTTCCTGTAATATTTTTAGTATGTTAAATTTATTTCAGAGTGTACACTATTATTCAAAAAGAGAATCTCTTCTACATGCTTCAAGATGAGCAATTTAAAGTTAAGAATTTTCACTGAAATCATATGCTCTCTTAGTCAACTCAATGCAAGTAAGGCAATACCCCAATCTGACTGCAAAATCATTGTCTGTATTTTTTATCTTTTTAAGATGTGAATATCAGTGAAATATTAGAAGTGAAGGATGATGCTTCCCATATTTGTTTTGACATGTTTTTATTTGTAATCATCATATAGGGGAGATTTTTTCAAAAGCTTCTCTTGGTATTTTCCCATCTAACTATATGAATTAAATTGCAACAATCCTCACCCAGTTTATCCAGAAAAGCATTTCTGCCCTTCAGAGTTCAACAGAGGAACCACCACCTTACAGCATCTGTCTGCCTCTGTGGATAGAAGCAGCATGGCCCTCAACAAACACCCTTGGGGATAAATTTAAAGAAGAAAACTATGTGGTTGCCTTTATGTGCTATTTAATCAATTCACACCCCTCTTCATCAATCCAGCTAGCATCAATAAGAAACTAAGGATGAAGATCAGGGCTGTGTGCTAATGACCAGAGCTCAAAATGTATCCCATTTCATTAAACATTTTCACTGTTTCTATCTTCAGAGTTGATAATATGTTTTCATAAGCAGGCAGGTTATTAAAACCCAAACTTCCTGGTGAGAGCTGGGATGTTACCCCTTAACTTATTTCTGAGGAGAATTGTCCACAGATAGCAGACGAAAAGGAGAATTTTTACCCCACTAACTGCTCATTAAAAAAAGGTAAAAAGTGCTCCTCAAAAGACAGGCCTCCACAAAAACACAGACATTTTAATTTAAATCTTGATGAAATCACAAATAAGTAAGAACAAGGCCAATAGGCCAATTACATGCAAAGGCAGCATATACCACACATCTTGGTTGCACTATAGAACAATAGAAGGGAATAAGCACTTGAAAGAAACGGGGGAAAAATTGGTAATTTAAATATTTTTCTCCGTATTTGATACTTCTAGGAGAATGTTCTTTTCTTGGGATCTCCATCTCTAAAACCAGAGAAACATTCCAGGAAAAAGAAAAAAGACAACTCTTTGACAGAAGTATTGCTCTCAGTGATTCATTTGAAAGTGCTGAACTCATATTCAGAACCTGAAATCTAAGAACCACCAGCTGGGCTGGGATTCAAAATTACATTGAAGGAGTGATTTTTTTGAGTTGTGAGGCATTAAGTAGTAGAGGCAATTGCTTTTCTCACCTATTCCACAAGGAAACTAGGAAGAGAAACATATAAGAATTAAGAAGACTTAATTGTTGGACTACAGCATCTTGCACAGCTGAACAAGAGGCTGCTTACAAAGGAACTTCAAAAATTTAAATAAACCTTTTACAGTGAATCATTTCAAGATGGAGCTGGAAGAAAGACAAAACAAATAAGATAAAATTTGACATAGTAAATTAAAAAAGAATCTGTTTATGCACTAGGAGTTCACTTACAATAAGAGGGACAAGAAAAGGTCCTGCCAAGTATCAGCATTACTGCCAAGGGAAGGAAGAGGGAGTCCATGGAATAAGTGTACAAGGGAATATCTACAGGTCATGTATAAAGAGGATGGAGAGAGCCTGCAACCAAAGGAGCTACACAGAGACACACGCCGGTACAGTGAGTGAGGAATGCAGAGGGTCACAGACCTCTTCTATTTCAGTTTAGCAGTGATTAAAAACTGCTGTCAGCTATCTACACCCAGCTGGGGAGATGTCTGGTGAGCAGGATTCTGTGTAAGTCCATGAAGTATCACTAGGCAATGAATTTAACCTGTACTGCAGAATGTGCTACCTAAAATGAGCCAAACCAAACCAAGCGGTGCCAAACCAGGCACTGGTTCCCAGGAGCCAGCCACTGCTAATGGCCAGCATGCAGGAAGGCAGGGAACGTGGCTCTTCTGGGTGTAAGAGGCAAAAGAAATGTGTGCAGGTTAGGAACCCAACAACACAACTGGACTTCAGGATCAGGCAGAATTTTCAGCAAAACAGACAACAGGAGTGTGTAAAATAAAGCAGGCCTGATCTGCTTTAACTCAGCCTTCACCCTTCTCAGCACACACAGGCACAAATGAGCATCCTTCCTGGAGCCAATGACAGCACAGGGCTGCATTCATTCCAGAGCAAATTACTCCCTTTCCTTGCATAATTTACACAAGTCTACGTCTTACAGTCACAAATTATAGCAACTTGCATCTTACAGGTATTTACAGCCATGAAGTACTGGAACTGGGTAAGGGAATCATGATGAAAAGAAGAAAAGCTACAGAAAGCTCAACCAAAAGATCAAAAGGGCTCTGCCAATGTAATAAGTGTAACAGTAAACACTCTAATTTCTTCATCATATTACTGGAAGTGGTGTTGCTATGGTAAACAAATTAATATTTTTAATTCAATTTACTTAGAACTACCTATGACCTCCATTTACTTTTGCTGTTTCTCCCAGTTTGAACAATGAAAAGCAATAAAGCAAGTTTCACTTTTGCTTCCAGCCAGTTTCACTTTCAGAAAAGACTATTTATTTATTTAAAAAACCGCCACAGGTCAATTTCATTGGAATCAAAAGCTGCACACATTACTGTTGACCTCTGATTCAATAAAAGGTTTATGGAACACTTAGGTTTAGGTTAAATTAAGTTGACAGAGTTTTGATAACAAATACTCAATTGATTTACAGAGAAATTAATTTAGTCCAAGTGTTAGTACAGCTATTTGTTAAAATTGCAAATTATAGAATTTCACAGAATCACGTTATTGAGGCTGGAGGGCACGTTTGGAGACTGATCAGTTCAAACCCCCGCTCAAAGTAGAATCAACAAGAGCAGGTTGCTCATGGCTGTGTCTTGTCCAGTTTTGAATGTCTCCAAGAGCAGAGACTCCATAACATTTAATGGCAATCTATTTCAGTGTCCACTCACCCTTACAATTAATTTTTTTTTTTTTTTTACATATAAGTGGAGTTTTCTGTATTTCAGTTTGTACCTTTTGTCACTTGTTTTTATGTCTGCATGGTTCTGAGAAGAGCCTGGCTCTTTATCCTTCATACCCTCCTGAGCAGTGGGCCCACATTTTTCTTTGCCTTCTTTGTGCTGATGCACCTGCAGGAACTTTTCTTGCCACCCTTTACCAGATCCAAGCTCCCAAGGGCTTTAGCCTTTCTCAGTTCATCCTTGTATTTCTGAAGTCCTCCTGGGTGACTCCACCTCTTGTATATGCCTTTGTTTATTTTTTAACAGAATTTTAATGCACACAGAAAGCTACACCAACATCCAATTTTGTAATTTTGTGTGGACAGTCCTCTTAATGCAATCACTTTCTAGTACAGTGCAATTGAAATATCAAAGTCCTATTTATACACTTCAAAGACTTTTAAATAAAGAAAAAAAACACCAAACTAACCAAAAAAGCAGAAAACTGTATCTACAGAGGCACAGTACTGTGTCTTGTTCTTACAGTCTTTCCCACAGCACCCTGCCATACACCACAAGCACCAAGAGCAGGAGGCAGGCTATGCTGTGGTACTGCCATCAAGTCATGGCTTGTAAACTCTGAACAAAGACCAAGCAGTGAGAGGCTGCATGTGCAGTCTGTACAATCTTCATAAAATCAATTAACGAACAGATAAATATCCCTTGATGGATGAGCCAGACAGCAAATATCCCACAAGTTCCTCCCCAGCCCTATTCCCACAGGTGGGCTGAGGACTCCAAGTGCTCTCCCACAAATACTGCTGGAACACCTTGGGCCCATTGCTCCTTTGCTCTGCTGCCTTTTGCAGCTGTAAAGGGCAAATGAAATGTGAAAATAAATGCCTCTTCTTAGGTGCTTTAAACCACTGAACACAACCAGGGACCAGGACACTCGCATTGCTTCTTCTCCCCTCACTGCTCTATTGTACAGATTTAGTTCAGTGCAAATACCAGAAAGCACTTTAAATCCTCCCTCCAGAGAAAGCAACACCTTCTCTGTTACCTGTAGCTTAGCTTTTCTCTCACAAGTTCCTCAGGTTTTTCTGTGGAACACTTGGGGTCCAAGTCCCTGGGTGGCCAGCACAGCCAGTGCGAGAGGACAAGGTTGCACACTTGTAGTTGGCACACAGGTGCCAATCTCTGCCTGTGAAACTGCCTACAGGACAGGCACTGCTTAAAAACTGCTGCAGACACACCGCAGCTCACAAGGACCCACTGTCACCTGGCAGAGCACTTCCCCCTCCATGGGACAGTTCTGCCAGTGACATCCTGCAGGGACAGTGTTGGGAATTAGGAGTTTTCCTTTTTCTTTTTTTCTTTCTTTTAGGGAATTTTCTCCCATTTGTTGCTAAGAGACAATAAATACATAAAAGAACAAAAGATGTGGATAGGAGAAAGAGGAGGGGCAAGGGCACAGTTGGCTACTCTCTTATCTGGGCGGGGTTTCTATTGGGAAGGGCAAAGTTACCCAGAGATTTTTGGCTGGGGGGAGGGGCTGGGTGCAGCTTTTAGCGGTCTGAGCATTGGAGGGGAGACAGATTGCAGTCACTGTAGGGCAAATTCGCCACCACCACAGGGTTCCATCCTGTCTTCTCCTACCTTTGCTGCTTCCAAAGGTCCTGCTACAGCTCATTTCACTACCTGGAAGGGCACCGGGACCAGCTGCCCGCCATGAGTTTGTAAAGGAAGCTCCTTTTCCATCCGTTCTGCCAGCCCACCCACCATTACCCCGTGAGGGAGCCGCGGTCGAGATCGCGCCACGGCGCCCCCTGGCGGCGCGGGGGAACCATGGCACCCGCCCTGCCCGGCCGGCAGCCAGCAGCGCCCCTGGAGGCTGTGCCCGGAACTGCACCGACGGGGAAAACGCCTGCGGCCGGGAGAGGCTGGGACTGGGCTCCTGGTTCTGCTTGCTGTAGCTGCCGTTATTGTTTGCCTTGTTATGTACATACACATACTAGTAAAGAACTGTTATACCTTTTCCCAGATATTTGCCTGAAAGCCCCATCATTTCGGAATTATGATAAATTTGGAGGGAAGGGAGTCATGTTTTCTATTCCAAGGGAGGTTCCTGCCTTCCTTCGTAGATGTCTGTCTTTCAAACCAAGACAGACACGAAACTCCATGGGAGCAGGGCACCCATCATTCCCCAGGGAATGAGATAAAACTCTAGGGCAAGAAAAGAGGAGCTGAATATAAAGGAATCTAAGCAAAACTTAATTAAAAAAACTCCCAAAACCAGAACTGCTAGTCTCTGCTGGTTCGAAAACACAAAGACTGGATACTACAGCACCAGCTTTTTATTGTAGAACACAATTAGGTAACAGCTGGCTAATTTAACAAAAGGTTGGTCAGTAAAGAATTTTATCAGATTGACTGAAATGTGTGAATCCTTGGCTTTGGTTGTTTTTACCTGGCTCCATTCCCTCCAACCTTGCCAGTGCTGATAACAGCAAGACCAGACATCAGACTGACCACCAAGGCTGCTCTGTCTCCCATGAAACTCCTTCTTAGCAATGTAATCCCCTCACTCCCTATGTGGGAAATATTCAGGAGAGAAGAGACCCAGCTTTACACTGACTCCACAGTAAGTCTAGCACTACAGGTTCTACTAGTGTTCAGCAAATAATAAACAAATGCAGTCAAACATTTAATAATATGTTGTTTTCTAAAGCTGTTGTTCATCTCAACTTCACTGCTGTCTTTAAGGGTCTTCACTGCCACTGCATCAGAAGGGCAAGAGATTTTCCTGCCTTAACATTAAAAAAATGAGTCAAATACCACAGAAGCCTACTGCAGCAGATGAGAGGTTGTTAGGTAAGTGATACACTTCATCTCAGCCAAACACAAGCCTAAACTTCTCTTGATCTCAGTGACAGCTTTGCCAGAGTATGGACAACAGCATTCATGGAGGGCAGGCAGTGGAGGAACGGATGGCAAGTTAACATTGGCAGTGCCACCCAACTCTTCCCAAGAAACAAATGGATCTATAGTTCTTAAAGTACTCTAAGAATGAAGAAAAATAAATTCTGGCATCAGAAAACATGGGATAGTTCTAGGGGGTGATTTGGGGGGGGAGGGAAGGGGCATTAACATTTTAAATCCCTTTCAAGATTTGGTCAAAGTTCTCAGCCATGGTTGCCACTGTAGTGAGGTCAGTAGTTGCCTCCTTCCTTCTCATGTCCTTCTACCATCCTTACACAGATAAGCTCTAAATGACATGTAACTTACTTCCATGAGCCTTTAAAAAAATTCATCTTGTTTACCACTGATTGTCATTTTCTGATTGTCGTCGTTTGATGGCAAGATTACAGTCAGTTACTGTTTTTAAGAGGCATACAAAGGAAATTTGTCTTAATGTCTCTTTCTTTCTCCCCTCTGCTAAAACTGGGTCCAAATTCTGCAGTGTGCCGCTTCTGCAACAAATACAAATAGATTCAATAGCAAGGTGAAATATTTGCTTTTACTCTTTTAAGGCAAAAAGAAAAGGTTGGAGTTTTGTATGGTTATTTACTGTTCTTTGCAAATCTGGCTGATGAAATAGTACTCAAGGAAAATTAGTGAGAAAAGGCAAGAGACTTGAGTGGTGAAAGCCAACAGAGCTCACTTTCACCATTTAGATAACATTTATGCCACCTGAGAATGTGGAATAGCTACATTAACAGTAATTTCCTTTTATTACAAGTCCTGCTGTGTTTAGACACACTGGGAAAAAAATCCCCCAAATATACAAACCTCTTTTTTGCTTGATTCCTTCCCTTCCCACCCCTGGAAGAGAACTGATTCTGACAGGCAAGAGGATCTAGTCCATTACAATGCTGTATGCTTTCCCACTTTTAGAGTTTCTGTATCATATTCTTAGATCTAATGCCTCAAATTCACCTCAGAGTGCCACAGAATTTCCATACCTGGATAGAACCAAGTGCACATGCTTACTTTTTTGTATTGCTGTCCTTCAGGGCTGGAATTCCTGTTTCTCAGAGTGAGATCTTTCGGCAGGACAAATTTAAATATATGTGCAGGCCACTAAACACATGATCCAACAGCCTAATAACTCTTTCATCAAATATTTGTGAAACTATAACTTTCTTTCAGATCTTGGTTATTTCTGAGAAAAGAAACCCACCACACACACATACACACACAGAGCTTGAAAAATCACAGAAATGGCAAAGGTGGTTTCTATTTCCCATTACCCTTCCTCCCTTAATTCCTTATACAAATACAGGCTTAGAGTGAGCACCTTCACCAGGTGTGTCATTAGGATGAATAAACACATGAACATATACAAGGGGTAGATTCTAAAAAGATTTTTAAGAATTCAGAACTGTTGTCACTCATCTAGTTCCTTGACCATGTGAAAATGTCTTTTACGATTAAAACCTTCTCCCCTCCACCCACATACATGTCCTTGAAAATTGAACAAATCTTATTTTTATTGAGTTTTCTTTCAGACTTTACCACAGCAATCTGGGCACCTGCCCAAAATGTATAAATGAAAATCTCATGCAGCACAGCATCAGCAACACAAAGAAGCAGCTAAAATATTTTCTCTTGCATTCTGTCCTGAATCCAAACTTTGCCATACCCCATGTCACACATCTGCTTCTTCCAAGCCGTGCAGCAGAGGTGGCTGTGCTTGTGTAGGAAGCTGGAGCCACTCACACCAATGAGCACTCGCACAGCTGGCTTGGCCCCAGGAAGGGAACACTCTCCCTTGCAAGAGGAACTGAAACTATGCCTAGGGAAGCCTGCTTTGCTTCTGACCAAACTAGCTGTCTTAAGGAAATGCCAGACCTTACTGCACTGGGGTCAAATGTAGAATTATGTGGCAGTTTGATAAGCTACAGTACGCTAATTTATTGGCTATTTTAAAAAATGTAGAGGAAATTTTATTACGGATTACTTTGCTTTCCTGAAAACTTTTTATAATTAAGAACATCTGGAAGACATTTCAATATATCATAAACAAGAGGAAATCCAAAGCACGTGACTTCTAAGAAAATGATGCAAATATCCTTCTGTGCCAAAATTTACAGTAATCTGTTTTTCTTATTTTGCTAGGGGGGTGGGGGAGGGAGAATGAGTGAAGGACGAGTCAGCAAGGAGAAAACTACTAGTGTAAAGAAATATTAGGTACTACTGTTTCATGAAACATACTATTTTTAATAAAACCCAAAATTGCTAAAATAAATTTGGCTTCTTGTTGCCAATCTCCCCCTCCCACCAATTAGTTTCTAGGGAATATAGCATTGTGGAGTAGATAAGTGATGACATCAATCCTGACAATATTAGGAGGCTTAGTGAGAAAGAAAGAAAGAAAGGAATAAAAATATGTTTTGGATGATTGTAGGTAAAGGAAACTACTGGTTTGACCTGATGAGTACTATGCTTTTTAAGTAATAACACTAAATATCTACAACTTTTATGACAGTTCTTCAAGAAATAAAATAAAACAAAACACCAACACAGTTCAACATATTAATAAATGGTTTAGTAATCTGTTTTCTTATAAAACACAGTAGGTTTTATTGGCTCTACAAAAATACACTGCTAAAAAGCTTTACAAGAAACCTCCAACAGATTTACCAACAATTTACCCAACAATTAATTACTAAGTTCATAGAAAATGAAACAATGCACAAGAAAAGTTGTGAAAATGTTTATAACCAAATCTAAAATTCATGAGAAACTTAAAACTACTGTTGGGTTCACTGGAAAGACACAAGAAAACCAAGCTGAACTGTCTCAGAGATTAAGGCAACTATCATCAAGTTTATAAGGCCCCTAGCTGCAACTTCACCCAGAATTACTATTTGAATCCAGAAATTTCATTCAGTACTAGGGCTAGGTTTGTCCAGATCTGTTGCTCTTGAGAACAAAGTTGATGTGATATGGAAAATATTTTTCTTTCACTTTGTAGAGCAGAATGTGAGAGAAATGGGTTTGATGCCTCCTCCCTGAAAACTAACAGAAGAGTGGCCATGGCAAATCTGGGCTGAGAGCAGTGACCAGCCCACAGTCAGCCATAAGCTGGGAGCTTGCTGGAGCTGTTCTGTGTTCGATCCAGCAGCTCTTCTTCCCAGAGGAGGCTGCAGAGCAGAATGGAATGAAAAGTAGTGATTGCTTTCCACTGGTCTTGCCCACCTTCCTTCTATGACAGCTCATGGCTGTTCAGTCAGAGGAGCACAAGAACATCCTTCACTGGGGAGGTCTTAACATGGGCCAGAGAGAGTGAAGTCACATCCCTGGTGAATGTGGAGAGGAGCTCCATGGCTAAATCTTAGAACTCGGGGTAAGCCACCTCCACCACCATTGAAATCAGATTTTATTATTAAATCCACTTTGTGTGAGACCACTAATATTTTACTGTCCCTTTCTTTTCTAATCAGTTTTAGCAGTAATAAAATAATAACAAAATCAGTTATTCAATCTTTTCAGATTATTATCATGGGGTATCTAAACTAATCTTACATGTTAGAACAAATGTTACAAATCTTACCTTTCAATGGTACTGTTTCAGAATTTTTACAGACTCAAGTATAACTTACTGTGTTGGTGACATATCACATTTTAGAAGTTTTTTCCCTATTACTTAAAGCTTCCTTTAAAAAACAAGGTAAAATTATTTTTGAAAAATGGGATGACATTAAAAAAAAAAACAAAACCCCGCCAGCAATTCCTCCAGCCTAAATTAACCACTAATTATGAAATTATAATACATCAAATTTTAATAGAGAATCCAGCACTTGCTGGTGAACTGTACTATGTAATTTAGGGAAGAGTTGATGAACTATGTTCTCACAGTCTCACAAGGCATTTATTTTGTTGAAATAACTTTAGGTTATATACTTTGTGAAATTAATGTTTTTTACTAGCTCTATGTACAAAGAAGGCCCAATTCTGACTGAGTACTCTGATTACTAGTGTAATATTGTCATTGCAAGAAAATAGGATAAAGACCTAAAATAAAACATTTTGAATTGAGAAAAAAAATTATGTTCTTAAACAATACATGGTGTTTAATTAATTGCAGGGATGGTATTGTGATAATTTTCTGGGTTTTTTTCCCTTTAATGAGTATTTGGGGACCAAATCAGAGTTGTGGTAATATGTTTAATAATCACATTTATCAATGCAAACAGGCATTGATACTCTTTCTGCAGATGAGTAATACCTAAATTGTGCTTTGCATAATATCAAGTATGTTTGCATTTTTTAATGAACAATTTTGATCTTAAAGGTTGCTTGCAAAGTAAAACATTTACTATTAGCAATGAAGATTGTGCTTGGCCATTTAATCACCTGATACTGTATCTGTTATCTGTTCTTAGTTTTTAAATGAACTGATAATTTTTAGGGAACCAGCCAACCTTTACCTAAACAAAAACTGTTCATGTACATGTTGGCAAATCGCACAATAGGATATGATTTTTCTTGAACGAAGCACAGTTCTGACAAATGTTCAAAAAAATTGTCTGGGCACTATTCAACCAGCTCTTGTACATGGTATTTTTAGTGTAATGGCAAAGACTCATTAACATTTTCCTATGAGAAATCTGAGTTTGTAAGAAAATTATATTTCCATGGCATTATCACAAATTGAATCCCTTTATCCAAAATAAATTAAACATTTGTTTCCTGGAGTACAATACTGGAATGAAAGAACAAGTCAAATGGCTTAATCAATAACTTTTTAATTTTAGGACTTGTCAGCTTTCCCTCTCTGTTTCAGGTTTTTCCCTTCTAGCATCAATGATGACAGATTGAAGGGATATGTAAATGGGTGAAATGCCTCAAACTTGCAATACAGTTGGAAAATAGAATTTCATTTGGGAAATTCCACCTCTGCACAAAAGTGTAGAAAAGTTCCAAGGTGTAATTGCAACAGCTGAAACAATCCCCTGTCCTAATAGCGCCTGTCAAGGACGTACTTGCACTGGCATTTTGTTCATGAGGAAAGGAGGGGAGAGCTCATGCCACACGACCAGCAAGGCCTGGCACTTCCAACCCTCACCTCAGATCCCTCTGACAAGGCAAGGCTGGCCATGGTGGTTTTTTTTTTTACTGAAATGATTGACTATTTACAAAGACAGCCACTGCCTTTGGGCAGCACTAACATGACTCTACCCACAGATAGTAATAGTGTCTGGCGGGTACCAACAAGAGGGACCTGCAACATTCTATACTACTACGGCTAATTTTGGAAGAGGTGATCCCTGTCTGTGACCTCTCACTGACATCTGGGTGGTTCTGAGGCAGCAAGCATAATTTTTGCACATGTTGCTATTTCTAATACAGCACTTTTATTTTGGGGTGAAGTTGCAGTAGAAAAGAGCAAGTGCTTCCCTGAGCTGGATCTTGGGTGTCCAGACAATACAATGAATTGACTGAAGTTTTGATCAGTAGAAATAATAAGTGCATAGATGAAAAGACTCCATATGATTACAGAAAAAATAGCATGATTGTTTCTAACACTGAAATGACAGATGATCTATAGGAAACACATCTAGAAATCGAGTGCTAAAAATAATGGTGCAGTGCTGTGCAGTAAGAAGAAAATAGTTACTCTTCTCCCTTAATCACAGAAGAGCAACATTCCTGCCCAGGGAGGTTGGACTAGAATCGAATCACCCCCCTCTTGTGTGGTTTCCTGACAGACGATCAGTTCATTTTTAACTCTTCAGGAGTGCAGTCAGGTTATGGTGCTTTAACATCCTGTCTTCTGTTTATTTCTTTCACCCTGCTTTCTGTACTCCCACTGTGCTGTGTCTCATCTGCCCTCACCATACTGCCTCTTCATTTAATCACGCATCAGAAGTCTCCTTCTACCCTCCCATCTCACCACACTGAGTCTAATTTTCTCATTCACAGAGGAGGCTGTCCTCTCCTCCCTGCTTTAATTATGACTCTGCATTAAAAATAAAAATAATAAAAGCTCATTTTCATGAGACATAAGTTATTGATGTTCTGGCCCTGGAGAAATATACACACTTTTATTTGAAGTAATTTTAAACATTTTGTTTTTACCAAAAAATGTATTTAAGTAAATGAGAGCTGGGAATGTACCTTCTCTTTTGGCTGCCTGGCCCCCTTGGAGCTTTGCCTTGGGTGTGTAACTGAGAGACGGCCATTCATGCATGAAGAATAGAGGCTTAATTAATTGGATTGGAATTGTAAAATGGTGTACTTGATGTGGGTAAGGCACATTCCATACTTTTCCCCCATAAAGATTGTGACATTTTGTGGAAGTGTTGAAGAGTGGGTCCAGGAGCCATCAGATAGATGAGACTTCATTAAATAGGTACAGCAGGGAACCCCTAGTCCTGGATCTCACACAGATTTTTCCCCACACATTCATTTAATTAACTCTCAATCTGTATCTATGGTTCCAGAACAATTCTATTTAATTTTTATGTTACATGTTAAATATAATTTATAGTACATAATAAATAGTTTGTGAGAGGTGGAGACATGAATGGTTTGAAACAGGTTTTCCATGTCCAAATGAAGCTGACACAAATGATTTTTCATTTCTGCCAAAATTAAGGTTCCATTTTTTTTTCTTTTCAGCCTTGAAAAATGTTGTTAAAAATCTCAAATCAGCCCGGAAAGTTTATCAAGTTTCTATAAAATAGTGACTTCATTGTTAGCAACTGCTTATTTCAATCATACACAAAATGGCTCCTTTCTACAGTATAAGCATTGCATACAAAATAAAAATATATAGCTTCAAAATTCTGTTTAATGGTATTTATTATAAAAATAAATTAAAAGGCATTTTGGGCCTTCTCTCATTTCCTCATAATGTGTACTTTGCCTCTTTTTAAAATATACTAGTTCTGTGCTGGGGAAATCAGTCTCAGAAACATCTCTTGTACTCTGCTACATTTCAGAATGGGAAAGAATAGGTTCTTAGAAGTAACTTCATGCACTTGGAATGAGAAATCATTGTTTTGTGGTCTGCAAGTATTTTAGAAAACAGTGGTAATTGATTTTTCTCAAAAAAATGTGTCCTGTAAGCTCACTGGTTGTTTTCTTTTGGTTTTCCAAGAACTGTATCTTTCAAAGTTTCATGAAGCACCCTGTCATGTGGCAGCCCCAGAGTTCATTCTGTCTTGAGGTATTTTAAGACTGGAATACATGTTGTTGCTCTTGGAGTGTGCGATCCACAGTCAGTGAGTATTTTCTAATGACCTTTCATGCAAGATAAAAGTGTAAACAACAAACATGTAAACAACAGCCCCTATCTCCTTGTGGACAGTAGCCCTGGAAAAAAATTTTTCCCCTCTCATCCAAGGGGAAGTTTCAGGGTGGAGATCTTAAGCACTGATATCCTTTTTCTTTGAAGCTACTGAGCTTTACAAAGCTGTTCCTCATGTTCAGAACATGTTTGAATTAGAAAAATAGAAGGACATACGATAAGCCATAAATGTTTAACATTTAACAGGAGAGGAACTTTTGGTAGCATTCATCAGTCTCCTTCATTTTATGTCAAGGAATACAGTTTACCCACTAGTGAGACCAGAATTCCATCATTCCTTCTGAAGGTAAGGGGTAGGGTTTTATTCCTGCATCACATCCATAGATGTCATATTATTTGATCCAACAGTCTGATGTGAATATGAGTACTTCCTGAAGCTAACTATTGTGAGCTGTTTTGAAGCCTTGAATTGCTACCACCTAGAGAGGTTAAATCATAGTAATTACAATATGCAGTGACACTTGCGGTCTAAAATAAAGACTAGTCTGAACCCTGTAAAAGAGCAGTAAAAAAATCAAATAATTTTCCCCTTCTCACAGTTATGTGGGACCAAGGATTTTATCACCATTCTGTAGGGGTCTGAAGCCCAAATGCAGCATGTGCTGAGCAACTTTGAAAATTTAGCTATTATTGTAGCTAACCACCTAATGTATGCATAGCCCCACCTCATATAAGTTATGTAAACATCTTGGTTCTACAAGTTTGAGCTGGAATTCTGTAAGCTGTCTCACGAGGCTTTCAGTTGCTACTTGAACTGGAAAAGTATTGTGATGCCTAGGCTTTCTTGTGGTAGTCTGGCATTTCATATTCAGGCCTGGGCAAAACTAGGATGAGCATACATTTGCAAAAAAGTTAAAAAAAAAAGAATGAAAACCAATTCCTCTGTAAATCTTATAAACATCAAGAAAATGTTCAGGTATGAGGCACTGTAAATGGTTTATTCTTTCATTACCTGCCAAGCCTTACAAAGGTTTCCTTGCCTGCTTCTTAGAGATGCCTTGTTCAAAAAAGCCTGTCTCTTACATATGAGTTCTATGCATTTGTATGTAAGTTGAATGTAGAAAGTACAGCTACAATAAAAAAAAAAAAAAAAACAATAAAAAATTTGTGCAAATGGATCCTTACTGCTAGGAGGCACACTCATCCACCAATAGCCTAAAGTAAATAGTGTACTGATTTCCATTAGAAAAGACAATGTGGAAAAAAATGTACAATTAATTATTTTTTATTCTAAAGTCACTTTAATTCCAAGTTCCATGGCTTGAAAGTGTCCTATCTTTTTATGGATTTGGAACAGGCCATATTCTGATTTCTTTTAATTGATGAATAGACAAATGTGAGATAGGAAAAAGCCACCAAAGAAACAGTGTGTAAAGCAAATTAGAGTAAAAGGAGATTGATATGATTCCAAGATGGTGATATAGCAGTCCAAGCTGAGTTTACAGTGCTTGTGGTTTATAGCATGTGCCATAATTACTTCAGCTTAGAGCTGAATTGACTTTGAAAATCCTGAAAGAGTTACTGAGACTATATAAAGTGATACTTTGACTTTTAGTGATTTTTTTCCAAGAGGGAGAAGTTGAATTTAAAAATGGAATTTCAAATTTCAATGCTGCTTTCTGAGGCAGGTCCAGGAAAAATGTTTGGTTCAGCCACCTATTTTTCTGATGAATCCTTAGTTCAGAAACTATGTATGAAGAAAGTTACAGTACATAGAAAAGACAGACATGAGCAGCTTCTATAGCAAATTGAGAAGGCATTTTCTATTGAAAAAGATTATTTATGCAATTAGTAGTTCAGTTACTGTCTTTATGTAAAGACAGTGTTCCAAGACAAAGAAGTCTGCTAAGCTCACTTGAAGTACATAGAGCCAGTGGTGGCGGCTGCATAGATATGATGGGACCATCTTCACTCAAAGGAGAGCTGGAAAAAGGCAATCCAAACATTTCCAAGTTCAATCCCCTTCAGTTAAAAAAAATTGCATCAAAATAAAAAGAGTAGAATCACAATATTCCCCAAACCAGGTTTCTTTTTCTTTAGAGAAAAATGACCTCATTTGGAATCTAAGATGGAAAAAATATGGCAATCTCCAGCCTTGATTTCCCTAACAAACCACAAATAGCTATTTGCATATCACAGTAATGCATCTGAACTCCTACCGTTACATAAAGCTTTCCCAGCAAGTTTTCAGTTATAGACACAAATAGCAGCTGTTCAAAAAACTGGTGAGCTCTGATTGTTACCAGTCCATTGGAAAAAAACTTGGAGCAAGAACATTTAATACAAAAGGTAAGGTTCCTGAGGTATACAGTACCTCAAGAGGGGTACATAAGCTCTCTAGTTTGGGTACAGTAAGTCAGTGGTGAACCTGCTATATATGATACTTCATGGCTCTGAGATACATTTGCACTATGTCTTGCTATTGCCAAACTGACCCACCATTGTGAAAGGTTCTGCAGAATGTTATAGATTAGTTTATTTGCTTCTCAATGTGATTTGCATTTCACCAATCTTCCCTCATCTCATGATAGTTTTGCCTGCTGTGCAAGTGAACATTTTTATTATCAGCAGTAGCTGTGTTTGGCCTGCCTGCTTCCCATGTAATAGGTAACAATAACAAATACTTTGAGAATAAAACCCATATAAATGGTACAAAAATTTGATGTAAATAACTATGGGGAGAAGTTATTGTGGCTTCATGGGCAAAGGAACCTTTCATTCATGCACTGGGACGAGCTCAGCGGTGTATGTAAGAAAGCTATTTCTGTAGATTGTTTTGGAGTCCTCACTTATGAGGGTTGAAAGGGTCTGAGTGTTTTACTGAGAACTGATCATGAAACAGCTTGGCCAAAAGTCCCATGTCTTGTACAATTCTGTTGCTAAACTGCTTTTGACCAGCCATAGTACTGATCAAGGATGAGTGTCTGGGCTCAGGCAGAGCTGGTCACATCAAGAGTTAAGTGTGCATGAAGACACTGAGCTATCCAATTCAACATGTACCAGCAATCAATGTCACCCTTCAGAGTCTCTTCATCCAGGACCATACTCTCTCACCGTAATTCTCTTTCCTTATACATAATTTAACTTTTTGTGATCTCTTGAGACATACACATCTCTTGTGTCCTTGGAAGAGCTGCCCAACTAATTCACTCCCCACTCTTTGTTTTTTTTCCTTCCAGATCCTAAATTTAACAAGATATTTAACAAATATCTCTATGAGGCAATTTACAGGCTCACTCAAGGCTGAGTAATACTGACTTAGCTCGGTTTTTCCCAGAAGCATTAAAGACTTGCTAGAGTTCATTACAGACCCTTAAGAAACCTGAGGGAAAATATCTGAGGGAACAACACTTGTGAATAAAACCTAACTCTCAAATCTGCCATGCAGTTGAACAATTATACATCTCACCAAACAGCTTTCAATAAAGTAAATGTTAACAACATTAAATTTATTTTTGGAACACTCAAGTTTGTTGAGCAATACTGCTTTCCTTTTCCTGTTAAGGGCCACACATCCATGAAGAAACTACATCTTTCACTCTCAAAGCTGTATGAATAATGGGATTGCAGTATTGGAGATGATATAAAATTTAAAACAAAAAATATTTTTTCTATAAAAGTTATACTTTTAGTTTGCACAAAATTCTATACTTTACTAATCTACTTTTATGTGCATATTCAAACAAAAAAGCTTTCATAATACAATATACAGTGATTTGTGGAAATTTGGATTTATTTACATAAAATCATAGGTATATTATTCCTACTAACTTAAACTGAAAGAAAGCCTTCATTTAAGTGACTTAATCATACCCAGAAAGCATGTAATAAAATAATGACCTCTATTACAGATCATAAGTAGCAATCAAATCTCCACAAAATAATGATCAAACCAGATAATAGGTCTGATTACATTCAAAATCGTGTGCTCCTACTCTGTTTTATTTCCAGAGTGTGAAGTAGAAATTGACTTATGAGAAGATGCTGGGCCAACAACTGAGGGGAGTCTAAGTACATTGAAGAATGCCAATTAAGTCTGGAGGAAGTCTAAATTGGGGTAGCTTACCTCTTCTTACAGACCCCTCACTGTGCATAACATAGCATTTGAAACCCCCTTAAGACTCACTTAGATATGTTCACTGAGATTAAATTACGTAGGTGAACTAAGTAAGGTGTAACTTCCATATTACCTCTAAATATGATGATAAAATATCCAAATTAGTATAGCTCGTATTCCAAGAGGTTGGAAGAGAATAGTAAATGAAGAAAAAGTAAAGTAAATAAAGAAAAGCAGCAAATTGGAAAAAGAAAGAAACTACAAGAAAAAGCCACCTTTCCACTGATCTTTTTCTGGTTGGCAGCCTGTGGGGTATGCCAGTATAGCCCATGGTGCAAGCAGCCAGTGGAGTTTAACAGATTCCAATGTTTCAAAAGCTGGTTCCACCAGAGCCTTTTAAGCCTCTGTATCCCAAATCATTGGGATGTGCTACAAACTCTTTGACCTGAAATCACATACCTGACTAATCTGCATGTTGGGACCTTTTTTTAGTTATAGTTTTGTTCCTTCTGCTTTTCTTTCTGACAGAAGCATGAAGTATTGACATGCTAACCTCTCTCACCTTCTTAAGAGAAATAAAAGATAAATACCTCCATATTTCTGCAGTTACCAATCAACAACTCTGGTTTCACAATTTATATGTCAAAGTCCTTACATTTTCAGGGCAACATTTACTATCCCAATTGCAAGAGTCTAGTCTCCCTTGAAATATTAAATCCTACATATTTAAGACAAAAGGCATATCCATATGACAAATAAGATAGAGATGCAAGCCTCTCTTTTTGGTCCACTCTGGCTAAAACCAGCTAGCTCTGGGACAGATGTAATTTAAAACTACAGTAACTGCTACTAAGCATTGTATTTGGGTAGATGAAGACTCCTCTTTCCAAAGGGTTCTCAATAATATCCAAACACCTGACATTTGCAATTAGTATAGGATGCAATTTCTACTTTTTTTTTAATAATAGAGTCCTACCCAGGTTCTCTCCCAACTCCCTCAGGAGGCACTGAGATTGCCTTATACTCATCTTTCCTGTAACCACCATGCCACAATTTATGCTGAAGGGGAAGAAACTCCCTTATTCACTTTGTCCTGGAAACCCTTCTAATGGAATCCACTTTGCAAAGCCTGATCAGCAGGACAGGGAACAGAGCAAGCACAACTACAGCTTAGTTGTCAAAGGACAGAGGCTGTGTACACACTTTTCAGAGATAAATTTCTATCCACAGAATTTGGATATATATATATATCCATGGACACACCACCCTAAAATAATCTGTCTGTCCGGGAACGGTCACCCACTGACAGTATTGTCAATGGCTTTTGCAAACTTTTCATTTCACTATCTTCCTCCAGTATAAGAAAGCCTGGGTTTGTTTGTTGTAGCTGTACAGATTCTACAGTAGTAACAACCAAAACATACCTTAGACACTGCATTGGTGATTCATGATAACGTGAACAGGTTGTTCTAAATTCCTAACCTGTTAAAGGAAAATTAAAAGCTTCTCATTTTGTTAACAGAACATTTTGTTTGCTCATTTGCTTCACCCCAGTACAGTCTCAAAGAACAGCCTGAAGCCATTCAAACAGCACTCAACAAACCTGAATATCTGTTTTGATCCCCACATTTGCAAACTAGAAATCTAACTGAAAGTCAAGTACTGATTAATAGTGACATCAAAGCCAAGGCTTTAAGAATATGTCTCATCAGTAGAATGAGGTTTGTGTGGGCTAGACACCTAATTCCAATCCATTGGTATAATACAAAAAGCTACAGAGATGACTAAGGTTTGCAGGTTACAAAGAGCCAAGAGAGAATGTACAGAAAAGGCAGAAAGAGCACAGAAAGCCACCACATGCTAAGTTAATAGAAGCAGCTTTAAGAACTTATTTAACAGCATTGTTGAAAATTAAATAGAGAAGTTTCTTTATAAATGTCAGGTGATTGCTCCATCTGCAAGCCACCCTCTAGGCAGAGGAGAGCAAAACCTGGTGAGACTCAAAGTCAGAGAGAGAAAGACAGAACAGCATCTTTTCTATGCATTTACCATCAGCTTAAATAGCATCTTATTTGCTGGAGATATGTATAAACACCATAGATTACAGAATGTGCAGGCCAAACTAGTTCAAATTCAACAGTTTTCTTCATTGGACTCTGGCCTCCCTGACCCCAGGCAGGGAGCAGGAGAGCCTCCTTATGTGCAGGTTTGGTTGCATCTTGCTTCAACTGAGGCTGCAACTCCTGTTACCCTCTGTCAGAAAGCAACCAGCTGCCCATAACAGTGGGCCCAGGAGTAGTTTTCAAAGTCAAAATAGTGCTGCAACAGGCTGTCACCCCACTACAAGCACTGTGGGCACATTGACATCAGAACGCCACTGTGCTGATACCTGCACCATAAACACAGTCCTGCTCTGGTTACAATGCCAGAAAACACTCTAAGAGGGAGCTTTGAAAATACCTCCTTGGGAAAGCTCAAAATACCATAAGCAGTTCTCAAACATGATAATAATGCTTTGGGAAGGTGTTATTAGTACCTAGAAAGGGCTCTGGGCAATGAGAGTTTCTGTGCTAGACACAATGAATCCACAGATACTCAGGTAATCAGTTGCTTGTGGGGAGGGTTGAAGTGAGCTAATTCTCTGAAAAGAGCATATAGATAACTATGGGGAACCATAATTGCACATTGCTCCTATCTAATACAGCAGTTTAGCACTAGTGTTCCAATTGTACATGATAATTGAGAGTTATTTAATATTTGAATAAATACTAAGTAATAATTTAATAGCATACTTTGTTTATAAATATCTGTACACAATATGCTCTATTAATACCACTAACAGCATTTATTTGATTGTCAATACTGTTCTTTAGGAAAGTCATGTGGCACTGTGGTATCTGCTACAAAGCAGTTGCAGCCTTATGAACTCAGCCTGAAACATACTACTATACATATTGATTCTGAGTATAAATATTGTCACATTGCATAATTTCTAAAATTTAATTTCTAAAATTTTGTCAAAATAAATTTGGCAAATGAAGTTTTTAAAAAATTATCTAGATGCTTTATTAACTATATTTGTTTACTGTATTTTTTACTACATTAACTACTACTTCATTTGTCTAAAATGAAAAGAAAATCAGATTTCTCCCATTCTAGAGTAACTGTTTCTGTATTACACTGCCAGTATCTCAGGGCAGAGATTGCCTTATGTTACTTGCACACAACAGAACATACATACTTCTCCCTTACATAGTATTCATAATAAAGTAGTAACAAAAAGCCTTAACAGCAGCTCAGCAAAAAGGCCTAGAAGGAGAAAAAGGCAGATTAATCAGATGTCAAATAAACAGAATCATTTTGTCAAACAAAATCAAGAACTGGTCTCAAGGCTGAGCTAGGTTTTCTCCCAAACCTATAAGATATGGTATCCTTCCCTATGTGAACGAGATACAAATATTAGGCATTATACCAAAGACCCTGCAGAAATGGTTCACGCTCCTGGACAATTTTTCAAAACCTCTTTCGTATCTAGAGCGGATCTGTTTTTCCTCATGCTTTGAGGCATGGGAAAACACAGGGCATGCTTATCCTCAGAGAGTTGGCCCTATCCCCAACTATGCAGAGTTAACATGATGATCGCCTCTATAGAGCTATGAGGGTGAAAGGCTCCTCTCTGTTTTCTCTCTAGCCTCTATAAGTCAACACAGTAAATTTGGGACACCTTCTGAGATGGCTTTTATGTACCACATAGAAACTGAGCAAATTAGGGAATCTGTCAATAAGTACACAAGCAAACATGGTGGGGAAATTCAGCTTGATACACCTCCTAGGAATATACTTGAGGAAAGCCCTGCAACTGGGGCAATTATCAAAAACTATCATGGAGTGAGTTAATAGAGAAGGGCTAAAAATAAATAGCCAGATTGAAAAAATGCTGAATGCAGACCCAGAGATAAAATTTATCTGCAAGTCTCTACCCAGACAGTAGAGGGCTGCACAGTTTCTCCAGCGTGGGAAAGGTTTAGTGTGACAGAAGGCACAACTGAGCCTGTGCCTGATCCTGGGAAATGAGTGATTGGACAAGCCTTGAGCACAACAAGTGAATGACTGAACCTTGGGTGCTTGCAAGGCAGGTTTGACTTGCCCAATGCCCCTTGGTTTGACCAAATAGAGGGCAGGGGAAATGGAGCCAAATTAACACTTGGGCTGATTGTCCCTTCAGGCCTTAGGCAGGTTTAGATCTTGTTTATGATTGAGAATATGCCTGATTAAGATGACTAAAACCTGGTTCTCTGTTTTGTACAGTGTCCCTTCATGACTGCTCTTGGCAGAAACCCTGTTCCCTTTGCCGCCCTCATGATGGGGGCTCACAGCTTTCATGAGTGCTGGAAACCTCAAACTCAAACCACAGGCTAGCACATGGTCACTTTTGGACCTCTCCTCAGTGCATCAGTCACTATTTTTTGCCATTTTGCCTTCAAGAAAGACAGGGTAGGAGCTATTAGCATCCTCAAGCCAATTCTCCCTCCCCAGAGTCATGCCAAAGCAGCTCCAGCCTGTTTGGGGCAGCCTCCTTTAATATCTGCTCTACTCATAGGCTTTACTCCCAACAGCAGTCCCTACCTTACACCCCTGTTTGCTCTTGTCTGGGTTCTACATTTGTCATTTGTCTGTCTCTGTGAGTGATTCAGCTCCTGTGTTACACGGGAGGGACAGTGATAGCGCTTGCTCTGAAGGTGTAGCACAGACCCTGCTCTATCAAATGCCTAAGCGCTGATGTACTACAGAGCTCAGGGCAATCCCTGGCAGTGGGGTCAGTCACTATAAATATTCAACAGAGAAATGCTTGGAGAACAGTGATACTGAGATACTGAAGGGCAATAGTTCTGGAGAAACAAATTACCCCCCCAAAGTCTGTATGATTTCCTGCCTCATACACTGAAGCATCAAGACACAGAATAGCCTTACTAATTGTGAGGGAGATTTGGAGCTTTTGGATCTATTTTGCTCAGAGACACCGTGTCTTGAGAGAGATAATACACTTTATCAGGCCACACAAGAGAACTGGAAAAAGGAGATACATTTTCCAGAACACAGGACCTGTATGAGGTCATTTAGTGTTTTGATCCTTTGAACATCATCACTCTTGGCTCAGTTTGAGCACTGCATCTTTCCAAAGGCACTAATTGATTTGGCTCTGTACAAGATGAATAAGAATATGGCAGCTGAAAATTTATTCTTGACTAGAATGCTGAGGAATGAGTAATATACCTCTTTTCCACTAATTTCTAATGAAATATGGCAAAGGAAAAGATAGGTAGGTTGACTTATTCAGGAACAAGTAGATCATCCAAGCAATGAATTTGTGGTATGGCTGTTTGGCATTTACCTCTAGCCTAGAAATTTGTACCGATTATCTTACCATTACTGGAACATGGTACATCACAGATTGCATACTACAGGCATATAATTTCAAGGGCAGGAAAGGCATATCAAAAACATCATTTTCTAATTCTGTAGATGAGGGTTTGTTTACACAATCTTATACCATTTCAGATGATTGGAGGCAAGATCAGTAGAAAAAATTAGCTTTACTATAGATAATGTAAGCCTCGCCAGTCTTATTTCTTAAGGCTTATATTAATGTCAATACAAGTTTCAAGGGACTACCCATAGGATACTCTTGAAAATAAGATGTCACATTTCAATGAATTTAACCCAAGGCACAATTTTTTAAGTGCACACTGTAAATATTAAATAAATTTGTCTACTCCCTTGTAGCTGCTGTTTATTGTTTGAGAAATATTTCAACTTAAAAACTAAAAACTGTGAAAATTTTGGCATGTGCCAAAAGAATTTTAGAATTTTGACATAAACTGTGATCTAATTAAACAATAAGACCTGACAAAACAGTCACCACTGTCTGATAATGACCTCCTGGGGCAGTTAAACATACCAAAGCAAAGCAGAACAGACTGAGAAGGTCAGCAGCACCACTAAGAAACCTTTTACAAGACATATAATCATTCTTGTAGCTCTCACTTTCTTTTATATTTCTTGTATTTAAAAAAATAAAACATACACAGGGAAATACAGGAAAGACTTTCTGATTTATCTGCATATACAAAGACTCCAAACTACAACTATGTTGTCTATGTAAATAATTCTAGTCTGACAGGCACATTATTTTGCAAACTTTATTAAAACATTGTTCTCATGTAGAATAATGAATACCAGCATAGTGGGCCTAAAAAGAATGTGATGGAGACAGATTGTACATGGTACTTTCAATACTGCTGGCATAGGTATCCATGTAAAATGGAGATTAGAATATGTACAGTTCTGCACCCTCTGTCACATATAAGTAAATGGTTCAAGTTCACAGTGTGGACAGACCCTCTTTAAATGGGTTGCCACGAGCTAAGTTATTCACATACAATGTAGGATTTTCAGGCATCTTACCAATATTGAGTGAGAGTACCTGACATCAGTGAGTTAAGTTGTGTCCCTATCATAGCTCAAAACCATGGATGCATTCACGGGTTAGTTCAAGGTTCTTATGTGCTATGCCTAAGTTTACACTGCAAAACATGCTTCCATGGGCAGCTTCCTTTTCATCCATGACAAAGGACAGCAGTATTTAAGGTACAGAACTAATCTGTGGAGATGTTTATATAGCTTATTTTTTATAATGCAGTTAAGTAACTGGAAACACAGCACATGCATCTCCTCATAGCTGAGAGAAACACAGCACCTCTCTTTACAGACCAGCAGTAGGAACCATCTGCTGGTTCTTTCAAAGACCACTGGTTAAGAAGTGCTACTTCAACATACCTCAAAAAAAAACACACTATAAATTTGATTTCTGAAGCCAATTAAAAGTTTACACATAATACCAAAAAGTAATTCCTTGCAGAAAGATAGTGACAACGTCCTGGTATAAAGTCTCCTTCTAATTTGGAGAAAAAGTCCATGTAAATACATGTATGTGCATATACTGAAACTGCATGCACCTTGCTGCTCTGTAACATCCCTGCAGCATGGTAATTAATACAGTAACCTTATTACATTTACTTCAAATATAGGATTTCCTAGATTCCAGAAAATTAATCCAAATATACTAATTTTTTTTTCCAATTAAGAATATCAGAGTACACAACATGCAAAACTTGATCCTATTTGCTTTTGTACACATAAAAAGGATTCAGTCACCCCCCCTTGTCCTCTAAAAGATTTCGGTTTGTTTTTCAGTTTTTAAGAGCTGATGCTGTGCTTACCTGCTGACTTCAATTGGGGTTTCTGCATGGTTTAGTCTAAATACTCTTGATGCTGGACCTCTCATGCTATGAGCTACTTCAAAGGACAGAACTAGAAAAGGGATTGCTTTTCTAAAAAGCCCAATATCAAGGAGAAAAGATAGCATTTTGAACTCATGATATCATGGAAAAGTCATAGAGAAAATCTATTAGAATTATAGATGGCATAAATTTTAATATAAAACACCAGCAGAGGTGTTTTTATTTCCTGGAGTAGCTTTGAAATTGAACAGTCTCTGTTTTGTCCAAATTTATAGCTAAAGCCTCTAGTTGAAAAGTTGCCAATGAACAGAATCAAAGTAATCAGATTTTTACATTACAAGAACTAGTAAAATCTTGGTTCGCAGCTATGATTTCCTAATGAAGCACCAGTACCTATAAATGAATATCATTTCCTGCCTCAAGGCTCCCCAGTGTTTTAAGTACAGTGCCCATTTATCCATCAGCATTGACCAGATACTGCTGGATTATGATCTGCCCTTCGGAAGCAACATAAAGCAGGTCTATTTTTTAAGGTTTAATGTAGCATGTAGTTTATTATAATTTTTCTGGTCAAAGGAATTTTTCCATAAATTTTCCAATATAACGCAATCAAAACACAATTTTGATTTCTACAGCAGACTTTTTTCCTGATCCACAATTGGTTGATTATATTATTAATCTAAACAAATATATGTGTTCAAGCAGTGTTTTGATTAGGACACTGGCAGTCAAGTAACTTAGTAGTACTGATCAGAAGTAACAAATTTAAGCTAAAATTCCATAACCAATTCAAACCAAAATTATGTCAGCTTCTACCAAACTCTGCAAAGCCCAGTGTCCTGTTCAGTGGTGGCAGTAGAGGAATGAAAGTACCACAGCTGCCCAAAATGTGTGTTAGACAGCCAAGAAGCAAATGACCAGAGTAACAGAGGAATGCACTGATTCAGCAGCTGCTAACAGCGAGGCTCATATGAAATCCCAACCACAAATTAAATTAATCTCCTTCCATCATCAGAAAACACCAAAGGAAGGCAGAGTGCAACGAGCCATGCTGAAACAAGGAAGTGTTATTTATATCTTCCAGACCTAGCACTGGTGAATTTGGCCCTTCATCTATAAATTACCCATTTATGCCTTTAATAGGTATTTCAGGGCCAATGATTTGTAAGACAAAAAAGAGGGTTGAGATTCATGCAATGGCTCAGTGCAGTTATGTGTTAACCAAAAGGTTCAGCCTTTGCCCTAAATTTTCTGGGCCAAATTATAACATTAATCAATGAATGTAGTTCATTGAGTTCCATGGATATATTTGAAGGCTGAAGTTAGTTCACTGTTTTGTGGGTTTCAGTACCTCCAACCACACAGTATGTTCCCAAGTAATATTTTCATGCATTTGTCAAGATTTGAGGATTTCTGGAAAGAAATGTATGCTTGGGGTCATTTTGTAGTTTATTATGTTCCAGCATCTGAGGTGTTAACTTGTTTCATTGTTGCTCTGAGTGGAATTCTGGCAAACAGTGGGATTTTTAAATGATCAAATAAAATTAATAAAAAGCTTTCTTACATTGTAAACCATTATTATGCATGCATTTTTGGCATTTTGTATATGTAAAAATACCTGGATTTAAAAAATAAGAAATCATTTATAATTATATGGGTAAATTTATCTTAAAGTGCAGCTTTTCTGTCCAAGTTACAACTCCTAATAAACACAGAATTATAATAAAACTAATGAAAAATGTTAATCATAGAAGTACCAGCAGGCACCACTGTAATTATTACTGTGATTTGCTTATTGACAGCTATAACAAATTCTAGCAGACAGAAACTAGAATCTTAAGAATATCAGTTGGACTACATTTAAGTATCATTAGATACTAACTAATAAGAACAGTTAGGCTGCTCTTACTTCAAAAGCTTGGGAAAATATCCCCAGAAGGAAGACTTTTTTTTAGCCCATCCCTTCTCTTTATTTCTTGTAAGAGCTTAACAGGCTGCAAATATTTTCTGAGAAGCAGTCATTAGGGTGATGTAAAGGGCTGCAGCCTGCTCTCTGGTACTATGTTCAGAGAGAACCAGCTTACAAACAAGTTACCACAGGGTAACACAGGGTGTGAACTTAGAGTGCATCGGCTGCTCTCGTAATTGCCTGTGTGCATGCTTTTATCCTGTGGTTACTTCAATACCTGTTTATCCTTTTTTCATGAAGAAGTAAACTGCCTTGAATTATCTGATTAGCTGAGGGGAGAGAGGGTGCAGATGGGCTGATTCTCTGAAGCAGCTGATGTGCTGTGGATCCTCTCCCTGACCCCACAAGAATAGGCCCTAAGCTCTTCCAGCACAAGTGACCTAACTCCAGCTGAGTGCAGTGACTCAGGTTTACATCACTGCAGCTGCAAGCAAACCCAAGCCCTTACGCTTCATCACATAAGGCCATACTGTATCATCAGCTTTTAAGTCTAAGTCCCAATTGGAATCAGTTAAGAGATCAGCCTAAAAATCAATGACACAATATGGCCCAGAGATAGCAGCAATCCTTCCTGTAGATCTCACATATCTACTTTTAAATGTCCTTTTAAATGTCTCTCTTGCACAGATCTGGATTGTTTTGTTATGCTCATACCATATCGGAGTAAAATCAGAGGTGGGAGCAGAGTAAAACATGGCATCTGGATTCCAGTTGCCTGGATATAGCTGAAATTTGAGCTCATGCCCTGACTCTAATTTTGATACGGCCATAACATCACACAGATGTCCAGACCCTATGCTTGTTGGTCCTCCTGAGAATAGGAGAATACAAATTCTCTACTAACGATGGCAAAGAGCAATGGAAATAATTTTCAAGAGATTTCCACAACATTTCAAGACCAAGCATTAGAACCAGGAGACAGAACACTATGGCAATTCTTAAGATAGGAAGTCTCACTCTAACCTTCAGCCCTTACAGAGCTTCAGAGCAGCTGAACAACCTTCTGGATAGGACTTTCACTTTGGTTTCACACACACAAATGGTAAGAGTTCAGCTGTACATCTGTCTCTGTAGCTGGAAAGAAGAATATCTCTTCAATAGCAGTTTCTCCAAGTGTATCTTCCTGAATTAGACTCATGGATATCTTTCAGCAGAGTAAAGAGTTTACAAGTTCTTCCTGTTGAGTTCCCCATGGTCATTTGCTGCTGCTCAAAGAAGCTGATGTGTGGCTATCTCATTTGAACACAATCAAACAGGCTGACAGGTGGAAGCTCACAAATGTGATGAAAAGTACTAAGGCAATACAGCTTTCTTCAACTAAGTGCATTTAACTAGTTTTAAAAATAGCAATAAGTTCTGAAGACAAAAATACCACTGTCAGGGCCAGCTATAACTTCTCTGAGGTGAATAAGATTAAAAAGATTTTTGGCATTCCTGCCATGGGGACCCCACCCCACAAGCATACCACAGCAATCTCCACCTGCAGCGGCGCAAGGCAGACTGTGTGTGTCTGTGCATGGAGGTGTACACATGCCCACATGTGGTTTCTCAGCCAAAGTGGATTTAGAATTCCGTGGCTAAATTCTGCGCTCATTTACACCCCCTCTAATCCCAGCAAAATTAGTGGGATAGCAGGCATGTGAGGCAGCACAGTGCTGGCCTCCAGCCTGTGTGATTCCATTCAATAAACACACTGAGGCACTTGTGCTGAATAAATGCTTTTACCTCCTCCCTTTAAACCTGATATTTTAGATATTAAGAGAAAATAATTACATCCTCCTCTTGGGAGGTTTATTTCAAATCCTTGCTAGGGCCCCACTGTGGCCAGTGCTTACATTTTTCAAAATTGATTTTAGGCAGTATAAATAGTCTGAAGCTGCACGTGACATTTCCTCACCTGAACAATGACACACTATTGCGGAAACATTTCCCAATGCAACATGTGGGTTTGTTTTTTGGCATCACTTATTCGTTAACCCTTTTGTCCTCTGCCAACAAGAGACACCTCTACCATGTGAACAGACTGATTACTGTTGGCAATTAGAGGAGGACTTCAGATTAATATCTTAGTGGAGAGGCACCTGCTTAGAAGGGAATGCCCTCCTGTAACTTCACAAGTTACGACTTGTCAGCTGAACAATAGAAACAGATCATGCATGTGCATTCAGCCAGTCCTAAAGGTAGACCTAAATACATTAGCTAAAATTACCTTCCTGGTATTGCTTGCTCCTCTCGAGCTGCATGCACAAACACTCTCCATTGAGAAGCAAATCAAATTATTTTAACCCCTATTTCACATGAAAACTCTTCATTGCAATTCTTTGTTTAAGTAAGAGGAGAACATTTTAATTCTTAAATTTACCTAATGATTTCTATTTCTGACTCTCTTCCTGGGCAGCTAATCTGGGGAAAAAAATAAAAGAAAAAGACAATTGGTTTCTCATGAAATAGACTTTGAATAGGCTTTTATCTTCGCATCAAAATAAAAATCAATACAAGTCTTTATTTCTAGGTTGGCACTCTAAGCCCATAAATGCAGGGTAAAAGACCTGTATATGAAGAAAAACCTATTTAGTAACTTTAACGACTGAGGTGTGTGGATCAAAGGCATTCAGCACATTATAACTTCTGGAGGTAAATGCTCCAAGTTATAATTTTTATGCTTGCTATTTACACAGATTTTTTTGCTGCAGTCACAGAGATTCTGTCCATCCTTTCAGCTTTTACCTTTTTATCCCATTTCTGTGTGTATATTTTTAAATACAGGATGTTATGAGGTGACAAAATGCTTATGGTGATTGATGTTAAATACCTGAAATGTGAAAGCAAATAGCTGCTATCCCAGCTGAGCACCATGGCCACTAATAGCTTGCCCAAAATCAACTTCTGAAGATGTGAGGCACTGATGAAACAGTACAAACTGTTTCATCATTCCACATCTTGAAGTCTAAGTCCAGTAGAAACCTCTTAACTAACCTGGCAGAATCTGCAGGGCTCTTGAGGAGCTCTAATATTAGCAGCCCTCTTGCTTCCACCACATGCAGAACTGGCTCACTGCTTCAATTAAAATGTAATCTTAAAGGCAAATCCCCAAAGGCCAATTTCAGTAGAAAAACACTTCCACAGATTTTTATTGGCTCTCAACATGACCACTGATACTCCTAGCCATGTCTTGATATGATTTTGGTCTGAAGAAGTCTGAATGTTTTAAATCCCTGAGCTTAAAACATCCTATGAGTTGAATTTAAAGCACATTGGTGTGACTGTGCTATGCACACAAAAACACACCAGTGAGAACAGCAGCGACTGCCCTTCTCTAAAACATTTGTCTATTGATTTTGTTACAGTATTAGTTACAGCCATATCTCGAGTCTGTGCTGTAAATCTGCTGCTGTTTAAATGTTTAAATGTTAGTATAAAACTCAGATCATATTGATGTTGTGGGTAAATGATGTTTAAGCTCAGTGAGTTGTTGGAACAACACTTCGCCAGCTCTCTGAATTACTGCACTTCCTAGATATTTTGTACTTCAGGAATATGAGCAGAGTTTCAGCCTCTGGCTCTCTAACATTACAGTTTGAAACATTACAGTCGCAGCCTAGGAAGAGCTCCTTGCTTCCACAGTAAACTTTTCCAATGAGTATTTTAGTTTGTTTGCTATATTGCATTAACATTTGTGTTAATGCACATACACACACATGCATACACACATTTCATTGCTTATTTATAAAGCACAGGGTGAGAATATGATCATGGTGTATCAAAAAGAATCCAGGAGAAAGAGCAGTAAAGCATGTAGCCTGAAAAACCTTCCATCAAACATCTTGAAGTTGCTGTGGTTGTTACACTGACCTACATGAGTTGTTATTGCCATTTGGCTCTGAATTATTAACAATCAGTAGAAAGATTTAGCACCCTTTCAACTCCAGCTTTGTCTATATACTCTAAGATAAAAACAGTTTACACTCTATGCTAGTTAGAAAACATCTGTGAGCACTCCAGCACACTGCTTCTAGTGGTAACCTTGTTAGTGCTCCACATAACTGCATGTAACCACTCAGCATGACAACCTTTTGCGTTTCTCTTTATGAATAATTTTGTTATACCACATCCATTTTTGTGTGTTCTTTAGTACAGCACGCGACTACAGTTATTAGAGTCCCCACCAGAGAATTATTCTTCTTGTTATCCTTAATGGTGCTATGTACTGCCCTCTCTGGATTGTAAGCTTGGCACTTTTCAAATCCCATTCACTAGGGTTTTTTTTCCCTTTATTTTCTTTAAAATTCTAGCAAAGAATTTCACAGGTGGCAAAATAAATAAACAACATGTATATCAGAAGCAAATTTATCAGAACAAATGGAAGAATCTCAGGTGATTGTGGGATGAAAATGGAACGAGAGCTAAACTCTGTAACTTCGTGTAACATTTTATGTGGCAAGTTGTGATTTTTCAACTAAAATTTTAATTTTCTCATGAATGACAAATGAGAACAAAAATGGGACCTATCCACAAAATTTTATTTGTCCCAGTTGCCTATTTAATTACTATGCAAATTGGAAAATTGAGAAAAGAGTAGGAAAAAAGACTCAACATATTACTATACTTTTATTAAATGGACGAAAAGGACCAGAATTTGAGGGAAAGTATTGCTACTTGTGGTGGATTGTCATATCTCTAAATTTGGTTTTATTAGAAAAACCATGAAGGGCACACTTTGATGTTCCCAGACATGTCATAGAGATTTGTAGGTGCAGACCATGATCCAAACTCCTTCCTCTTCGCTAAGCTAATAAGGATGATATAGTTTGGGAAAGGGAGGTGTCAGGGAAAAGGTTCTTCAGCAAAGTCCTAATTATAAAATCCATGAGTCATCAGGCACAGATGATGGCATTACACCAAAAGTCCAGAAGATCTTAAGTATAAATTGGCTGGGCTGATGGCAAAAGACAAACACCTACTCGAGAAAGGTACTGTTCCAAAGGAGTTGGGCCATGGGAATATTGTCCCTTCAGTGCATGTGTGTCATCTCAGAATGATCAAAGAATGAGAGTCTTGAATCATCCATCACATATGTGACCAGGTAAATTTGGTAAACTGATTCAAATAGGAAACTAGGTCTCAATCCCTTGAGATTCATCACAGCTCTGTCAGTATTACAGCAAGGTAAGAAAAGCCACCTGACAAGGTAACTGCAGGTAGAGCGAGCCTGTGACAAGCTTCTTCATGAGAAGCTACTACGGAAGCCAAGTGGTTGGGAAGAGATACTGCTGGGGTAAAAATTTGTGTAGCAGAAAGATGAGTATGGCATTCAGGTCAATTTTCTGTATAGCTAAAGGCTAACTAATGAAGGCTTCTTTTATTTCATGTCCTGTTAATGCTCTGGGAGGCCCAGGAGCAGTGAGATGGCAGCATCTGCAGGGTATGGAGGGGTATTTATCTCAGGACAAAGTAGGACAATGATGATATGCTAAGACATCACAAGCAGCTATGCAAAGGGACACAAAATTAATTGTTGACAACAGTAATGTACATCAACATAGAAAATGTGAACCTTTTAAGCCAAGAGAAAGACCTAAAAAAAGCAAATGAAACCCCAGTAAAATCTACAGCTGCCAGAAGAAAAGAAAAAAGAAGTGTTGGGTGATCGAGATATAATGAATAACAATAGAGTTTGAATACTCTGAAAAGACTAAGATTATTTACTCTAGAAGGGAGATGAACAAGATGAGGACATATTGGAAGCATGTTAATGAATGGCAGAGAGAAAATAAATCACTTTTTTTCTATCATGATAAAGAGCCAAAAAAATTCTTAATCAAGTTAAAAGTTGGAGAATTCAAAATATTTGGTACGATTTATAGCCACTGGACATACATGGCACAAAAATCTTTCCAAGATATAAAACTCATGCAACTTTTACAGAAGCAAACAAAAAAAAAGCCAGTTATCAGAACTGAGTTTTAAAAGCAATGTTGAAGGAATAATAAAGTACTTTCTTCCAGATTTAAACCAATCTCAGAACATTATGTATTATCAATGCATTGAATACTGTAAGGGAGAAAAATCATCCCACACCTTCCTAATGTAGGACAAATGAAGACACTTGTTATCTCAAGTGTCTGCCATGGATCACTGTCAGAGACAAATCTAAAGTCCTTTCTAGAGCACAGACAGCTCCATTCCTTTGTTTTGATTGCATTTTTTTCAATTTGCCAAGCAGGCAGGTCAACACAGCAGAATCAGTAGCCAGCTAATAGCAGGTGAACATTAAACTATCTGCTGTCACTAAATAATTATATATTCACGATGTTCACAATGGAGAAGGTGGTTATTTTGCTACGTGGACTGTAATTCAGACCCTCCCTCGCACACTTCTGGCTGTGAGGAAGTGTCCACTCCCCCAAGTGCTGCAGATGCCGATACTTCAGCCCTCCACAGAGACTATTTCTCATACACATGAGGACTTGTTTAGCTACATCACACAGAAGAACTCAGTGCTTGCACTGCTCCACAGACTTGTTTAATGTGGTTTGAAAGCTGCTAGTCACCTTAGGACCTCAACTTCAAGAATATAAAAATGAGTGCTACAATATTTTGAAACACACTTTTCACTGTAGATTCCCAAATAATATGCTTTGATATTCATAAGACAAAAATAGTTGCCAAAATAGTAATATTTTCTATAAAATTACTATAGAAATTCCATATGGTTCAATATCAGGTTCTGTAGGACAATCCAAAATTTGCTGCAGTCCATGTAGAGGGGACATCTGGACCTTTTGTTCACACTCCAGAGGCATACATTTAATAAAAATAAGTAATCCTATAGTCTGCAGAATTTCAAAGGGAAAGAATCATAATAACATAGAACAAGCAAAACTAATGCAGATGGAGTTGCTTGAGTTTGGAAGGAGGATGAAAAAAAGGACTCAAAATATAAACTGTCCTGGTCATCTCAAATGGATAAACTCCAAAACCGAAAGTCATATATTCAATATTAGCATTTGTAACTAATTCACTAGAATATATAGCAAAGGTGGGGAACATTATTAACTAAAATCTACCAAAGGTTTCCAGGACTTCAACATGCCTCCCTGGGAGAACATGTGTGAAAGCCTGGCTGTACGAGATATGGAAGGTTAAGGCAGGAATATCATAATTAACTCACTGGGGCTGGGTTGTGGGGACTCAAACTTTGAGCTCTCATGCAATGCAGTTGTAAGAGCAACTCAGAATACGTTTCCATGGCAGCTTGTAATTAAACAAAGTACGCACCGTTAAGCACTACAGACAAGTTTAAATAATACCAGCAAGTTTCATGACCCAAATCCAGTGGCAATCACCAAGTATTCTATAGAGCCATAATTTTTGTGAACAAGTAAGGAAGGGTTGTAGTGAATTTTTAAAAATTAATGAATAGGATGCTTAAGCCATTGCTTCCCTAGTAGAGCAGAATTCAACTTCTCAGTAAAATTCTAACAAAGTTTAAAGCTGGTCATCCCTAAGGCAAAACACTAGTCTATTGCTATCAGTAAAAGAAGGAAAAATTGGAAGTCCTTCAAGAATATCACAATGCCACTGGAAGATTATCAATGGAAAGTTTACAGATGATTTGCACAAGACCTTGTTATATAACAGGCTACAATGAAAATCAGATGGCTCAGCCCCCACCCTAGTCTTTATCCAGACTGATAAAATTAAGTTTTAAACAATTTTGCTGTGAAAACTTCTAAGAAAGGCATAGGACTTAAATGTCCTACAGTGGGAATTCTTACTAAGTTACTGGGATATATTTTCCAAAGATACTGAGAGGTCCTTGGATCAAAAGTTCTATCTACGCATATTGTATAACTGTATGTTAACAGCAATAAAACCTGTTTGGGTAAAAGACTTTTTCATGTTCGCATCTTTAATTGAGAGAACTGCAGGGCTAAGCAATATTAGTACCTTCAAAATCTCAACAGAGAGAATAAAGTTTGCCCCTACAGTGCCATCCAAGTGGTACACAGATGTCGCACTGTATTAGGAACGGCAAAGTGATGACACAGACTCTCTAGCTTTAGTTGCAAAAGAGAGCAAGTTTTATTCTTCCAGATCTTCTTTTATAGACAGTTCTGAGAATGTCCAAAAAGGTAAAACTCTCATTGGTCATGAAACCAACACATCACCATCATTGGACAGTTAGAAACAACACCCCTTGACTGTTTCTTGCAAGTAAACAACAAGGCAACAAACAACACCTGCAAAAGTTGTTTTCCTTCTCTAAGGATTGTTTGGATTCCTCCTTATGATTTCTAAGGCCAGAGTGCGGACACTGTGTAACAGTTTTGCACAGGCTCAAGCTAGTGCCTGAAGCTTAAAAATCTCTTATTTGACCATTTTCAGTTCCCACACACAGCAATATACAGAAACTCATGTATTTGTAAGTTTTAAATATGTAAGTCATATTTTTATTATTTATTATTAAATATGTAAGTCATAAATTTAAAAACAAGTATTTTCCTGCTTTCAAATGTACAGGAATAGAGCCCATTCATAAATAAACTGTTCAAAGATCACATTGGGGCTCGGATGGCACAGCAGTCACCCTCTCTGCAAGACAACTGGCCTACTTGGCATTCCCAGTGCTCTTCAAATGGCTCAGATAGCTCTAGAAAAATAGAAGAAGCATCTGAGAACACTGGGGAATAACGAGTAGTGATCTGCTTGTTATGAAATGTAATAATCATATGGCTTGGAAGAAATGTAACAATGACTTAATTTAACAACATGGTTACAGTGACTCATTGCCAGGAACGGAAAGAGGTGACCAAGCCAATCAGCTGACTTTCCAGTCCAACATTCCCTACCCAGTCAGAGTGCCTTGGCATCTCTGCCACCCTGGGGCATGTGCAACAGCTGCACCTCAACACAATGTGCCCACCTTTTCCCCAGTGTACAAAGAGCAAAAAGGTCAATATTTCCTCTTGACCACAGTCCTTGACCTAAACCATGACAGGACAGAAGACACAAGAAGGTGGTGATGACAAGCCCATTTTAAAGCTCTGATTTGCTTCATCCATGATGCTCCATATTGCTGACACAGGCAAGAGCTGACAAGAGATGGAGAAAACCATATTCCAGAGCAGACGGATCTATCCGTTGGCCTCTCAGGAGGAGTTGGCTATATATCCTGGAATGCCTAATGTTCAGAAAATTTATCTTGGTAAAGGCTCAGGAAAATGTATGTTTTTATTTTACCCAAAGTAAAAATATCAGTCCATGTTAAATTAAAAAGTGAAAATAATACTCCCCCTTGTAAAAAAATTCCAGCCTCCTACACTGACTGTATCTTGTAGACGTCTAAAACAAATAACATGAATTTTATGTGGTTTTTTTTTTCTACTAACATTTTATTGGTATTTATAATGCAGCACACAGAGACTTTAAGAGGGAAAAAGGCAAGTTACAATAACACACCAAAGCATTTAGAAAAGGCTGTGGTTGCATAGGACACAGACCATGTTACCTTCCTCTTTCTCTCAAGATAAGTAACAGAAAACAGCAGATAAGTAATCCATGAGGTATACAGTGGCATAGAAATAACATTTCAAATGGTCACCTTTTCACAACTCATATTCTGATTCTAGCAAAAGAACTAGGTCTACAGAACACAGAAGTAGTATGAGTAGATCATCACTAATACAGTGGTAGCAAACAATCAAAAAAATTCCCCAAAACACAGTAGGCTGTGTTCAGCTCAAAAAGTAGTAATATGTAGAAGGATGACCAGCCTGTGTGATAGTCCTGTAATGTAACAGAGTTCTGAGCTTGACCTGAGTGCCAGTAACTACACTGTCTGGAAAGGTGAAGCTTGTAATCATGGCTTTAAATCTCTGACCAGGTACCCAAGATACGTTTGAGATGTACAAATGCAATTGCTCACGGCACTTGTTGAATACAGCAGATTTTATACCTGAGTGCATGATTGATGTTAGCCAGTTAATCCTTTAGAATTCCCATAAATTAGCTGGAGACTTCTCTTCAGTAGAGCATTGGGTAGTTTGTTATTTAGATTTTACAGTTATTGACACCTGACAACCTTTTCAGCTGCCAGTGTCATCTACTACAGTCTTAATCAGGAAAATTTAAGCAATACCTCCTCCCAGCCTTGAGGATAATGGTCTTGAAAGCAAAAGCTCTGTTGTGTTATTTCAAATCCAGTGGTTGTCACTATGATCTCTCAAGGAATATCTGATCATGTGGACTTAGATTAGACATGAAGCTAAGTACAAAGCTGGCTTTGTAATACTGCATACAGAAAGTCAAGCGCCTACATCAAGTTAGCTTAAAGATTCAGCTGACTATCTAACACCCCAGGCTGGGGCATGAGGAGCTCCTGTTACTCCACTGGGTGATTGGTATGAATTCTAAATCATAATTCCATTATATTTGAGAAGTTGTGCCAGTCCAGTAAATTTCCCACTGGATGAAAAAAAAGGGAAACATCATCTCCATTTTTTTTAAAAAGGGAAATAAGGAATACCTGGGGAGCTACAGGCTAGTCAAGTCTCACCTCTGTGCCTATCACAAGCACAGAGAGGATCCTCCAGAAAACTATGCTAAGGCACATAGAACATAAGGAGGCTGGTTGATGAGAGCCAACATAGCTTTGTTAAAGGCAAATTTGCCTGATAAATTTGGTGGCTTTTAATGACAGGGTTACAGCTTTGGTGGACAGGGAAGAGCAACTGATGTCATCTACCTGGACTTGTGCAAAGCATTTGACACTACCCTAACATGAGATCCTCGTCTCTAACTGGGCAGGCACAGATTTGAGGGATGGACTACCTGGGGGATAGGGAATTGGCTGAATGGCCACACTCAAAGGGTTGTGGTCAACAGCTCTATGTCCAAATGGAGTCCAGTAAGCAGTAACTGGTGGTGATCTCAGGGGTCAGTATTGGGACTGGCTCTGTTTCACAGCTCTGTTGGTGACATGGACAGCAGGATCAAGAGCACCCTCGTCGGTGACAATGACACCGAGCTGTGTGGTGTGGTGACATGCTGGAGGCAAGGGATGCCATCCAGAGGGACACTGACAGGCTGGAGAGGTGGGTCCGTGTGAACCTCGTGAAGTTCAGCAAGGCCAAGAGCAAGGTCCTGCCCCTGGCTCGGGGCAATGCGAAGCGCTAACACGGCCGGGCAGAGAATGGATTGAGAGCAGCCCTGAGGATGGCTTGGGGGTTTTGGCTGACAAGGTGCTCAGCATGAGGCAGCAATGTGCACTCACAGCCCAGAAAGCCAACCCCATCCTGGGTTGCAGCTGAAGCAGCATGGCCAGCAGGTGGATGGAGGTGATTCTCCTTTGAATTGTCCTTCTGCTCTCATGAGACAATAGAGAGAGTGTCCAGCTCTGGGGCCCCAGCATAAGAAAGATGTTGGAATGACTCCAGTTGAGGGAAACAAAGAAGATCAGAGGGCTAGAGCACTTCTGTGAAAACAGGCTGAGAGAATTGGAGTTCATCAGCCTGGAAAAGAGAAGCCTCTGGGGAAAGCTTAGAGCCCCTTCCAGTACCTGAAGGGACTCCAAGAGAGCTGGAGAGGGACTTTTCACAAGGACAAACTGATAGAACAAGAGGGAATGGCTTTAAACTGAAAGAGAGTACGTTTAGATTGTATATTAGGAAGAAATTCTTTACTGGTAGTATGGTGATGAACTGGAACCAGCTGTCTGGAGCAGTTGTAGATGCCATTCCTGGAAGTGTTCAAGGCTGGGTTGGATGGGGCTTTGAGCAACCTGGAATAGTGGGAAGTGCCTCTGCCCTTGGCAATGGCATTACAACTAGATGATCTTTAGGGTCCAATCCAACCCAAACCACCCCATGATTCTGTGATATACAATGAACAATTGTTTTCCTTCCAGTACAAGACAATATAACCATTGCTTAGCCCAAGTTGATTCAGTAAATACAGGGTACTGAAGCAAGTTTAGATTGAATTAGTTACATTAATGCCCAGAGCTCTCAATCAAGCATGTTTCCACCATAATGCCCTTAAAAGTTTTATGTTTGTGTATTAAGCCAGAAGTTCTTTCACAGATCTGCTTTTTTAGAACCATAGTCAAAATAAAGACATTAAAGTAATAAAGGCCTGGAATCCAATAATAATATATTAATTCCAATACCACAGAATGGTAAAATTCCTTCACATTTTAGCAAACAATCTTTCTTACTTTCTTAGGTTATGATGACTAAGGCAGTCTCTGAGGGGGTGGAAAGGCATGTAGAAATGTTCTGAGTTGCAGCTTGTTAACCATTCCAATGGAAGCAGCCTACTGCCTCTAATGAGCTCCCTGTTTTAAAACAAAGATACTGCACCGACTGTAGAGCTCACTGGTGCCACCAATTAGTGAAAATATAAGCTTGGTTATTGTTCCTTCTAAGGTAAGACTGTCATTTGAGAGCATCAAACCCACTCTCATTGTTGCTAAAGGCACACTTCACTGTACCATCTCTCTGCAAAATTATCCAGAGGGTGGAAAAATAAAAATGCATAGTATATTAAAAATAATGCTATGACGGCTGCTATCCAGATGCAGTTATTAGCTCTTATTCTTCTATAAAGGGTCTTTTCCAACAAATGATTCTATTTCCGATAAATGATTCTATGATTCAATTTTCTTAAGCATGAAAGCTTTTAAATGTGTGACTTTTATATTGGACTGAATGTCTGCAGGGCATAATGTTTGATTTAGTGCATTAGTTTAACATTGGATACGAGGACAAAGAAAAAGATGGGAGATTCTGATTCAGTATCAGACACATCAACACCACCTTTCTCATTCAACAGTGAAAGTCAGTCTGAGACTAAGAAGGAGGCTATTACTGGAACCAGTAGGAACAGGATGACCATGCTACACCAATGTGTACATAATTTGGTGAGACATAGAAAATGGGGAAGCAGCTCAAGGGTTTGGGACAGTAAGCACCTTGAGAGGAGAACATGGATAACAGGGAAGAAACAGAAGAAACACTGAAATACTCCCAGGTACAAGCCCAAAAAGCAACCCAAGTAAAACAACTAGGGCAAAAATAAGTAGCAGGCTCTGTCAGAGCCATTTTTATGCCAAAACTAAAGAGAATGAGAAGATGAATTAGAAACACATTGGGTTCTGCTCATATGACAAACTAAAATCTCCGCAAGAAAAACACATATGGGATTTGTAGCTTGTTAACTCCTAAGAGCGCAAGAGAGTCAGTCCTGATTGAGAATCTATAATTGACCATGAAATTCTTAGTTCTGTTCCCAAGGAAGAAGTAGAAATCACAACATTAAATAGCACTTTCCTTCTTTGAGGCTGCAGCTATTCATTTACCCCTGGTACACATATACACCTTCCTTTATTGTCTGATCGCCCAGGTTGCTCCATCTAGGAAGTGAAAAGGGAGAAAAATCCTAGAACACTTCACCTTCTGTACAGAAAATACATTGTATTTCCTAGGAACTAGCTTTCTATAAGCAACCCATGCCCCCCAAAAGAGATAACTTTTACATCATATTTTTGCACATGGTAATTGACATTTGCTTCCATTTTATAAAAAGACCTGGTTTAAGCCAAACAATATCTGAGCCATCTCAAACTGCTGGAAACTACAGTTCACTGGGAACTCTCCAATGAAATTTGCTTGTTAAAAATGCTGGTTCATCAAAACCTATAAATTGTCCCCAGAGTATTTCAGCTGACACCTGGTGACATTCTGTCTGTTAGGCAGGTCTTACCATGTCTGGCTTCTTGCTAGCTTGTCTGCTGAGCTGTTGGGAAGCCCAGTTTCCCAGACTGCTGTATGTCCTTCCACTGAAGTTCTCAATACTGGCACTTGTCTGGAAGCCTTGCCAACCTCAGCCAAAACAGAGGTTTTGGGATAAGGACCCAAAGGCCTCATGCCTGAAAATGGCTTGCACAGTAGCTTGTAGGTATCTGCAGGATGACATCTGTCATCATACTGAATCCCAAAGCTTTCAGATTCCCACTTCTGAAATCTCTTCAGGGTTCCTGTCTTCAATACTGTCCAAAATCTGGGAGCCAAGTGGACTAGGAATCTTGTGTCCTCACTCTCAGGACAGATAGTACAGCGGACTGTGGGCACTGGACACCCCAGAACCAACAAAATTCCTTCCAATTTGATTCTTCTCTGCAAACCACAGCATTGAAATGGACCAAAATTATGTCAGACACCATCAGGCAGTCCAGAATTCCCTGCAGCACAGTTAATTTCAGATATATCGTGTTTCCTGTGGTTTTGGCTTTTGTCAAAAATGGGGGGTAGTTCTCCCTTCTTCCTTCCTCCAGCCTCAAAGAAAACATTAAAATCTGTGGAAGAACAAAGTTTTTTTTCCCAGTGAGCTCTACCTGCAGAAGCGACATATTTGGCTATTTCATGACAGTGTCCAGAGAGCTCTGTAATGCAGACATTGGTATTTCCCAGTCTGTTTTCTACACCTCTTCTCTATTAGGAAGAGATTTATTTTCCTTTCACCAGGCAGAGGAGAATGCACCTTGCCCTGCAGAGGTATTTTTAAGTCTTGAAATAGTCCCTTCTATTTCCAGCATTTTCTTTGAGATTGCTTCAGTCAGTGCTTGACAAAGCAACCTGCACTGTATCAAAGGGCTGGTGCAGAAGCCCCAAGAAATCATAATTTTCCAAAACCTTTATGCTAAGTCTCTCAACTCATGCTACAGAAGCTAATACAGTATGAACAACACTCATCCTATTAAACCTTTGGGTTCTTGTGTCTAAAAATTAATTCCTTCAGGGTTTGTTTGTTTCTCAGTCCAGGATACATAACATTTCGTCAAGAATATGAAGAAAAAAGCAAAAGTATCTTTGAGAAGTATAACTGAAAGACTGCCAGAGAGCGCACAGAATGTCAAAATGGTGTGCAATATGCCCAGACTAGTTTTCATTTCCAGTTAGCTGAGTGCTAGCCATAATTTAGAGTCTGATTCAGTACAAAATACACTGTCAGTTACTCTACAGTAAAAGCTTGCACAAGGATTCCGTAACATCGAGCCTGAGTGAGCTCTTTGCTAAATCATGCAAAAATTCCCAGTATGCATATGTAAGCATGGCTGGAAACGTGGAAAGAAAAGGGGACAGACTCCTTACCACTGATAGGTGTAGCAGACCAGAAGGTCACAGTGGAGGGTGGGAGGAAGCACTGTTCTGCTCCATTTGGGCAGAAGAATTTTGTGTTTGTTCAGAAGCATAAGAAACTTTGAAACACCATATAAGGGCTGGGACTCAGGCCCTGCTGGAAAAACCTGCTGGAGCTGAGCTCTGTGCATAACTCATATGAACATTAATGAGAGTTAAATGCACTCACTGAAAGAAGAATAGACCCCTTAGTGATTTGTCAAGATAAAATTCAAAATAACTTTGAATGCTCAGAGGTAAATATTAGGTTTAGGAATTAAAAACAGCAGAAGTAGTGGAACAATTGCCTATAATGAGATCCAGGAACAATCTACCCACTGTACCAGGTTTTCATTAGAGTTATGGCCTGCAGCCATACCACCTTGGGCTGTGATCTTAAAAGCTAAGACTGGTTGGGCTGCTTAGCATTTGGAAGAGACCTCCAAGAAAGCTTACCACTGCAGGAACAGCTTAGTGATGCAATAGACAATGTTTTTCCTTCTGATTCAGTATTGGATTCAGGTGTTAGGAGATCTGAAGGTATTTTGTGTGAGATCTAAATCTGAGGATCTGATGATCTGTGATCAGTAAAGCATGCCTGTTATTTCCCATGAGTGTGCAATGTCACTTTGAAAAGGCTACTGCATTTAACTGTTGAGGTGGTTGCATGTCCGTAATAGATAAGAGCTGCCAATAAAATGTAAAGATCAACTTCACAGTGAAGTTGAAAAGCTAAATTTGCCAATATGGGATAAGTAGTTTAAGTCCCAAAAGCTCCAGAGAGGTGCTATGAAGTGTTTGCTCTGTTTTATAAAGGGTTTGTGTATACCCTAAAACCATTGCTCCATCTCAGAGCTTTGCAAAGGGAGGGCACTTTTAACCCTGGGTTTACCGCTGATGTTACCACGTTTATAATCATGTAACACCTGCATGCACAGCTGAGCTGCCTCTGCAGCAGCACCTGAACCATCAGAGCCCACAAAACAGGCTTCAGGAGCAGCTCCTGATGAAGCTCAATTGTCCAGCTGATTGGGACAACAGAAGACCTGCGCTATCCCATCCCTGCTCTTAAATCCCTCAGGTGTTAGCCCTGCAAGGAATTAGGTGCACTAAGTTGTAGACATTAAATAGTTCCCTATAGCTGAATTTCTGGGACTACTCACAGTGCAAAAAGTTAAAGTTGCATCTGTGTCCAAAAAATGAAGGCATAAATGAACAATACGGCTACATAAATTCTAATTTATGTTCTTGACCTATTAACCTCCCTGGCTGTCATACAGAACACTGTACTAATATTGTTTTGTTTGTCCATGTAGGACACAATCCTGCATACTTCTGAGAGCCCTTGAGTCTGTAGTGCTCAAAGGGCTGACTTCATCAGGAATTCACTGAAATACATCAATTGAGGTTCATTGAATTCAATGATTTGAGAGCATTTGGCATCCCTTAGGAGGCAATTAGCACCTTCCAGAAAATGGGCATTAGACAATCAGGTCGAGGAAGTTCAGACAGGTTTTCCTCTACATTTTGGGGCAGTCACTATTTGTATGAAGTAAATACCTGCTTTAATTTTTTGCTTCAATTTTTTGCTTCAATTTTGAACTGAGCTTGAACTGCCTATTAACATTTGGTATCATGCTAGAACAGGACACAGCAAGTCCTTGATACTTGTGAGTAACCTACTGGTGATTTGCCAGAACTGAACTGCAAAATTGATTTAATAAGGAATTTTGTCATAATATGACAAAACCAAAACAAATATCCCTCCCCTTTAGTGTAATGCTTTTATTTGCATCATGTAGCTGAATAAAATGGTCTGAGATATCCATACAATTTATAATAGTTGCTCATCTTTGACTTGTTGCAGAGAAGAAAGCCGTGAGTTTGTTGGCTTTTAGACTCCAGGCTATGTCATGACTTGTGCTTGTATGCGGGCTGTATTTGCTTAGTATTCCAGCATTACCATTGACTTCATGGGAACAAGGAGGGTCACATAAACCAGCTGGGGATACATGTTTGTGGGGAGGAGGGAAAGTGTCAGCACACACTACCTGCTGTCTTATATCAAAAACTCTTCCAACTCACTGTGCAAGAGGTTGGAAGCTGGAGCTGTAAGAAAAGTGCTTCCTTAATTTTTATATTTTTCTTTACACTAAATAAACTTAGCCCTAGGACTTCACTCCTCTTGCCACAGGCATTCCTCTTGAATGAGTATGCCTGATATCTGTGTCTCTTATCATAATGCTGAGAAAATACCGTGTCTATTCAGCACAATGAAGGCTTTACAGCACAAAATGCTGGTTAGGCTCCTGTGAACTGACAAATTGCATATGAAATCAGTTGTCCAGGAACATCCTGGTGATCTGCTTAAGTGTAAAAACCTCAGAAGGTTTTCTACAGACAAAATGATGAGTAGGGAAGAGACATTAACAATTACTAATAACCTTTTTAACTACTGATAAGGCAAGCACCTCTCATATATGGAAATGCAACCACTTTTTCTCCAAAAGTGCCCTCCAATAGCTTCAACTTTGTTTGGGTAAATGAAATTTCCTTTCTTCCTTCCTTGACACATCATCCAAAGATCACTGGAGTTCACAGAAGTTATTAAATCAAATCAAACAGGTTATGGATTAGCCCCTTAAAGAAAGACAATTTTGCAGGAAGATGAACCACTGTAGTTAGTACACTCTAATGACAAAGTATATAATTCTCATTAAATAACAGAATGCTTTAACACTTGCACATTGTTTCTCCTTTGCTTTGCTGTTTTTAGGTTTGTAACTACAATTACTACTAACTGCAGCTTTTAACACAAAGAATTAAGTAATAGTACAGTACTCAATATAGTCAGAAGAACTGAAGGAAGCACAGTCCCATTTAGTTTCCAAATGCTGCTCTAATCCCTTCTAAAATCCTAGCAGCTTCTACAGCACTGCATAGGAATCCTTCTGCTTCAGAAATACATCTTATTTATCTATGCAATAGGCAGCTCAAGGCAATAGAAAAATCCACATTAGAAAGAAGCAGAATGTAATGCTTTTATAGGATCCTATATCAGCCTTCACACCAGAAAGATGTAAACCACCAAATGTCGAAAGAGCGTATTATCCAGGATAAACTGAGCACTGCTGCCACTGTCAACTGCTTTAAGAGATGTGCACTTGAAGCACTGAGTGAAACTCCCGTTTACATTTTTTTTTAAAAAATGCACATCCACATTTTTTTTCCTCCAGATAATGCTGTAAAGTTCTACCAAGAGGTTACTCAAAACAACTGCAAATAAAGTGCATGTACATAAATAACTTTGTCTGACTTTTTGTTTAATGTCCAGGATGATTGGAACAGATTGTATCATGAACTACTTTCCCTCTGGCTAATTAAATAGCAGTCTCCACTTACCATAAAGCATATTCTTATTAAAACAAGTATCTATATTCACTCTGTTGGATAAATTACTTCCAAGTAAGTGCCATAAAGCCCATTACATTCCTGCTTTAGAAATGGATCAGGTCCAAACAGACAATCAAAGGATTTCACTGGGATTATTTTAGATTAGAAAAACTATGGTAGACATGAAGCACTGACAAGATCATAAAGACATAAAGGATAAATTAGCAGTTACATACCAATGTACTCCAGCAGTTTCCAGCATATTCAAAAATTGGGGAGGGGGAAGGAAAAATAAAAGGAAAAAAAAGGGGGAAGCCTTATTGTACTAATCTAAATATAAATGGAAATCTGTTTATGAAGAAATCAAATGTCATGACTAAATGTTATCTCCCATACAAATCAAATAGCTATGTCAAAGCTTAAAACCCAACAGTATGAAAGAAATAACCAAGTTCACTAACTGGCTGAGTAGGAACTTATTTCTTTCCACAAGTTCCTTTTTAAATTGAATTGAAAAGACCATGTTATGATCGACCATATTAATGAGTCATTATTGCATAACTGTATTTTTATTGCAGATATATTACCTGCTAAATGATGCTGTTTTTCCAGAAAAAGTTCACAGTACAGATTCTATGGGAATGTTTCCTGCTGACAGTTCCTAAATCTTTCAGAAGCTGTCAGCAACCTCAGAAATCAAGTCTGCAGTACCCTAGCAAGCAGAAGCATATGCACAGGGTTTCTATTTTTAAGCTGCAATTCAAACCATTAAAGAAACACCTTAAACATAAAAGATTATTGAAAATAAGATGATCCTATCTCACTTGTTAATCTAAAGGGCACTGTCAATTACATGTAATCTAAGCTGCAATTTCTATAAATATCATTTGACATTTAAAATATATTTTTTCCCTCCATAAACTTCTGCCCAAACTAATTATCCTCAGACCTCCATTAACAAATCCTCAAAACTAAAATAAGTAACAACAAGTAAAATAAACATTTCCACAGAAAACACTGATCCATGGGGGACACCCTGTCTTTTCTGTTTTCCTGTATCCAGCTTGCTTATAACACATTATTCATCCATGCAGCTTATTAAAGGGTGGCAAATCAGCCAGAAGCTTACAAGAAATTGAGCAAAAAGGGCTTTAATTGCAAGCAAATCCTAAAGATGACCAGGCAGAATTTTAAAGATTCATCATGCTTCACTGTAGTATTCTTGTTCTGCTTTCTACATTTTTTTTGAATGAAGACACAGAGGAACCAGACCCAACTAAGAGTAACTCTTTGCTAGGAATAGGATTGTACCAATACCACAATGTCCTATTATACTGAATATACTGAATATGATGACTACATTCCTTACCAAAGCTTACTAGAGAAAACTGATTACCACTGTTTTCATCAAGCCAAGATTACTTTTTATTCATTATAGTGTCCATTTTCAAAGTGGTGCTTAAGAATTTACAGGCACAAACTCTGTTATTGGTTGACGGGATTTTTATGACTAATTTCCTCATTTGTTGTTATGAAGATTATGTACCAGGTACATAAATCTGGTACACAATCTCATGACTATATTTTAGCATGTTCCTTTGTTTTGGATTTTAGCTAGAAGACAACTTTCACCAAGAGCACAATGGCCTCTAACATACAATATTTCCATGTTGGTTTTTAGCTGCCCTGAGCAATCAGAGTAGTTAGGAAGCTGCCACAGTGGGAAAGGGAAATTTCCTCACCACAGTCAAGAGTTCGAAGGTTTTATTATCTCTAAACCGACCTCTCTCACATTCTTCAGGACTGTGAATCAGGACAAGGGTCGTAGTCCAGAAATCACTGGCTGGCAGAACATTTTCTTTGAAGACCATTTTTCCTGCTGATCTTTGCTTAATAAGTAAGAATTCAAAGAGATGTGGACCATCTATTTGATAAGCACTCATTTCCACTAATCTAGCAGATGCTGCTTTAAGACCTAGTTTAGTAGTCTAGCCCATCATCTCTGAAAGCTATTGGCTACTCACAAATGAGACTAACCTAACTCATAACTATTGCATGGAATCTCATCAGAACAAACTGAAACTCTTTGGAAGGGCAGACAAAGTTTGCAGGTTTTTAATCTTATCACCACTGATGCTGTAGGTTCAACAATTCCATACTCACCTCATTAAATAATAACAGATAGCAGGAATTATTTCCAAAAAGTACTGAAGATTTTTTTTTTTTTTGGCCAGTCTTAATGAAGTTTTCCAAATAAACACTTAACTGCAGCTGGCATGATAGAAAATGCTGTAAACACAAAACTCATGGCTGCGACCCAAATATTGCTTTAAAACTGAAACCCAAGAAAAGAAGGTGAAAATGTGGATTATAATTTGCCTTAATGACAGGAAGGAAAGGATGGATCACAAAATACAAAGCATTTGCGTGGAGGTATATGGGTATAACATTATACACCGACTTGCATCTATATGTATGCATGTACACATTCCAGTCTGTGTGTACCTTGGGCCTTAGAGACATTTTTCAGCAGGTAAGGAAACCCAGTGCAGGATTTCAATTTTGCATAAGATTTACAATAAATAAAGAATCTAAAAATACTTTCAGTTTTTATTATTTTCTTATCACCAGTTGCCTCTTCTTTGCTATGGATTGACGTAAACATCTTCACGTGAAAAACAGGATTTTTGCTTTCCACCCTAATTTCAGGTGCGAAACCTTCAGCTGAACTTTTACAAGCTAACACTTACAAATCTGTTCCTATGTTTTCTGGGGTAATAGCAGACTTTTAAGTAAGCTTTGGAGATACCAAAGCACAAATGAGCAGAAGAATATGGTTTGTCTTGTTCTGTCAAAAACATTTTAGAAAACAACCACTCAGTTTTGAGACTTATTTATAGGCCTTCAGCAAGTCTACAAAGCCCTCCTTTCTTTAAGTTCCCCACCCTCAAAGTTGACACAACCATAATACTTAACTTCCTCAATAAGTAGCCCCTTGATACCTATTGAATAAAACCACCTAAGGAGCTGGCATATATATATATATATATATGTATGTATGTATGTATGTATATTTGCAATCAACTCAATAAGTGAATTAAAGCTATGGGTACAGATCCATGTATAGAATGGATTGGCAAGTTAATGTTCCTACAAAAATAGAAGTATAAAGCTATCATAGTATTTATGGCCCAACTTTGTTTTCTAAATCCTATGGAGCCTTAGGTCTAGCTTGAGCATTATGCTATATACCCTGTATTTTGAATAGACAGAATTTCTACAGAACTCTCCATTAAAGACTTAACACAAAGGTTTGTTTTCCGTCTCAAATCAGTCTAAATAAATGTACTTATGAAAAACCACCAGCATTGCTACAGTTAAGTTTCTCCAATATATTATACATCACTCACCTAATTGCAATACTTATGATTGGAATGTGTTGAACAAATTCTTTAAAATTTTCCAAATTATATTCCTTTGTATATATTGAATTGACTACAACTACTTTTTGTCCAAAATTTTGTCACTGTTTTCCCAATGGATATATTAAAGGAGCTCTCAAAACCATTAGCTAGATACTTTTATAAATATACACTGAGTCTGAACAAAGCAGGGTTACATTTTGTTCTAAGTGTGTTAAGTCTTCTGAAAAGGATTGATTGTATATGATACACACAAGCTCACTTACTAGAATTGTTCATTTTTCTGAGGTGAACGTTCAACTATATGCCTCGGCACAATTATTGGTCTGAATCACGTTCTGAGGTAGTATATTTTGGTGAGTGTGTGGTGGTTACACATAGGCAAATGCACACTAGCGGGAGCCAAATGAGAAGCAGCAAGATGAATGCTAATATTTATGAAGTTAGAATCCAGCTACAATTTAGCAGGTGCAAATGCAAACTTCTAACAATCATACAAGAAAATTACAAATCCCAATAAGAACCAGCTCACTTCAAAGTCTGCCTATGGTTAAAAAAGCAGGCATAACACCTGCTAACTCTTACACAGCAAATTTTATGTCTTTTATCTGATTTTCTCCATATTTTTTATCTCAGCAGGTATCTTCTATCAGCTCTGCTGACTGACTGTGCCCTCTAGCCAGTCCTTGCAGGCATCAGCTTGTCCTTCAGACTTTCATCTGTTCAGTACACCTCATTTGTAGCTATCACAGAATCTCTCTTTTTGTCCCTCCATGGTCCTTCTTGACTAAGACCTGGTATCTGTAAAACCCTTGAGATTCTGCTCTCCAAGGAGCTCTAATTCCCATCTTCCTCTCACTCTTGTTTCTTTCAGCTCACAATATGCTGTGCTAGAGGCCAACTTTTTTTTTTCAGTCAAGGTTTAACAAGCCTTGTAAAATGTGTTACCTCAAATCTCCTCATTTTTATCATGAAGTGAATGAACTACTACTAAACACTTGGGAATTGCTAAAATGGAAAGAAAGGAGTTCCCTTCTGCTGCGGCCTCTAAGTCATATTTAGTGGTGTATTTCAGTTATTTTAGCCTTTCTGAAGAACAAGACCTCTCTCTCCTACAGCACCTTTTCTTTAAAGCCCAAAAATTCAGCCACATGGTAGTTCCTTGTGTTTTGACCACTAAAATCTGTTGTTCCCTGGGCTAACAAACATGAGAACCTACAACTGAAGGTCATGGGAGGGATCTTCTCTCATAAACAAGAGAACTGGAATCCATGTCTCCTTTGGACAATTCCATCTAATCAAGAGCAGCACCTAGCTGATAGGATGCCCTTTTGGTCTGTTGTACAGCTGTATTTAGGACTTCCTCTGAGCAGTGAGGTATTAACACTTATTTCTTCTCCCCCTCTCCAGGGGTTACAGTGGATGTCTCTCAGAATTCCACCAATACATCATGCCCAGAAGAGAATGGGATGAAGTTAAATCAGAAGTTCCTTAGATGTGACTGAATGGCCCTGTCATTAGATGATCACACTGACTACCCTCTGCTTAGTTTTAGAAGAAAATACTACCCGTCACCTAACAATGGAGGTCTAACAGCTCTCAGGCTTATGGTTGCTACTGAAATACAGCAATGTGTCCATCCCTACCAGCAATACCTTTTTATTAGGGCCTGAATACATATTATTCTGAAAGTCACATTTCTAATAGATTCATCATTTAGATTTTACAAAAACCTTGTGAATAGACACAGCCTAGCAGATAAGACAGTTTATCTTGCCTACATTCTGGTATTGACAACAAGAATAAAGAAGTCATTAAATATTTTATTAAAGTAAGTTTATTTCTTTAGGCTTCTTTCTTTTTGCAGTATTATCTATCTTAGATAAAAGATCCATCTAGTCAAGTATCCTGACTCTGACAATGTCCATCAGACACTGAAAACCACATGAATAAAGGTAAGCATGTAGTAACATTTCTCCAGAATACTTCCCCATCAGGAATGCTAGCACCAGAGCTGTATATAGTAATCCTCAATGCATTCCACTCCCCCAGCTCTGATCTTCCCCTATCATTTTTGAACCTGTACAAAGTTTTAGCACCATGTGATAAGGATTTTCACAGGTTTTCCTCTTCTGCTCAAAGGGATTGCTTTCAATCAGGAAGCATCACTCAGAATTCCAGCTTCTTTTTAAACCATACAACTTTAACACATTCTTGAGAATAAACAAGAATATTTTTTCTTTATCAAACACTTCTCCCATTAAAACATTACATTTATGCCTATTATATAAAAACATCCAAATAAGGCTTAATATAGCAAATAAGAGATGGCAGAGAAACTAGGTGGTATTTGTTACAGAAACAACAAAAAGCCCCAAACAATCCAGGAAAGTGATCTCTGTATTGCTTTCTTAAAAAGTGTTTTCAGTTTATCTGATAGAATATAGGCTGTGAGGTGCCATTAAACATGGTCAGCCATAGCACAGGCTACCATGGTCATGCCCAGGTGTCCTCATTGCCAGCACTGCTGCTCAGGGTCCTTTACCACTGCAGGAAGACATTATCAAGAGCCCTTTTGTACCTGCTGGCTTCAGAGGTACAGGAAGCTGAAGCAAAGGATGGCATATCCTATCAGATACATGTGACTGCCTCAGACAAACTTTCTACTGTGTTTCTGCACAGGGATTCAGGTAGAGCAGTACACAGGTCCTACCACCACACAGTAATTTCTTGTGAAATCTTTACCACCCAGGCAGCATGGCAAGGCAGTGCTGAAGACAAGAGCTCCCAAGAGATACTAGAAGATACAAAGCATAAGGTTATACAGATGCCTTGTCAGGCATGCACCCCCTCCACTGGCCTTAAAATGATATCTGCCCACCAGACTAGGAGTAGAACCTGCACATGCATGCAACTACACACTCCAGAGGTGTAGCACACACTGATACATTCACAGAAATGCAGATGAATGCCAAGCTGTAATATGGCAGTATTTTCTCCCTAGAAGTGTATCAATATTGGTGTATTTTTAAAGTCTATGGCTGGTTTCAATTGTGGGTCATACCAGCTTCATCTAATGGCATGCTCATTTATCAAATATGTTGTACTACATCACCAAGAAAAAGTGTGAGCTGCTTTCTAAATCAGCTGTATTTGCCAAGGGTATTTTGGACAATGCCACCTGCCCAAGGAATTATTTCTGCTAAGATGTGTCTTAAAGCCCTCTTGGCTGTGGGGCTGCTTCCACTTTTCAGTAAAATCAACGGACACCCTTGACTTCAGTGACAACAGAGTAAAGTTTCATGCCATAAGAATATAATGCCCACAATATTTGTCAAAGCAACCTCATTCTGAGATCCTCTGTCACTGTGAGAAAAACCCAATTACTGGCTCCCTTAAACTGAATTGTGGTTTAAGACAAAGTGCTAAATCATATTCAGTCATACACAGCCTAGAATTTAAATATGTATTTTAAAGGGATAGTTAAATAGCAGTTTAAGCACCACATTCACTGGCCAATTCATGTTTAAAATAAGTCTGGTGCAATCTGAAATATGTAGTATGTTTATACTTCAAAATGAAATGATTGTTGGAATATCTGAGTAAGTTCAGTGTCAGAAACATATAACCCACAATTGTTCAGCACTCGGTGAGCCCACTTGCTCAGAGAAGACTTTTTAAAGCTCAATTTTATAGCATGGGACTGATTTTCTAGAAATACATGTGGTATTAAGGTCAGCTACTTAAAATACATCAGTTGATATCTGCTGGGATGGAGCTGGAAGTCCTAAATCACACAAGGCCTTAGAACTGATGTATGAAGGACAACTGGACTAAGAGAAAGCTAGTCCAGGATGGTGAAGAGATGGAACATGGAATAAAGATGGAACAAAGGAGAGAAGATAATCTTCCAGAAATTGCATTATTCTGGATTGTACATCCCCTTAGAATCCATCTGGAACTGCCCTGTGCCAGTAAGCTGTTTCCTGAAATGCCACCTGCCCATTTCATACTTCAGATGCATATTTTTTAAACTTCTAGAATTATTAAATAACTAGAAAATAAAATGAACAGTAGTATAACAACAGTACAAAATTGTTTTTAACAAAAATCTTATTTTATGCAAATATAGGCAAAAGGAATAATATTACATTCATAACCGTGAAGATTGCTAATGGATATTTGAATGCCAGATTTTAAAGATGAGGATTTTTATTAAATTCATACTTAGAAGATTTCAGTGGCAGACAATGTGATATACTTCTGTATCAGCAATAGTACAACGTAATGAGAAAGAGCTGATACCTTGTGAAGTCAACAGCATAATCTGTTCTGGTACAGGCGAAATTTAAGTGATTCCTACTATTTCTGCCACTTACCTCAGCCCTTCCCTTTTATCACACCTTGCATTTGTGTTGATTCCCAAGTAGGCCACTGAAAGCTTTTCTGCTGACAAGAAAACCAGGTACCGGGGTCAGCCTTTCAACACTGAAATGTACAGCTGGCAGGAGGGATTAATGTAAAACTATCCTGTAGTTCTCTTAACTCTTAGAGCAATTCCTTCATTCCCACTAACAGCAACTTTTTACCCAAGTACAGCAAGTGTTAAGCCTCACAAACCATGAAAACTTAAGATAACAGTGGCTGTACATCAAGGTCCATCAGGTGGTAGATATCAAACTGCTGTTCTCAGTGCTGTGGGCTCCATATATTAGCAGTCAGAATAGTTGAATCAGCACAGAAGTCCATTTCTTGAAAGGTATTAATCTTTTTAAAGGTGAAGAATTAATAACAGTGAGAGAGAGAGAAAGGGTGAGAGTAATGCAATCTGTTACAGGACTGGGAAAGTGCAAATGAAGATTAGAGCCATAGTTAGCTGTCGCAAGAGATTGCAGCCCCTGGTGAACAAACTCTCTCAATTCACTGGCATTTGTCACTCTGCGGCATTCTAGCCTAAATTACATTTAAAATAATTTTGAGACAGTGAAATTGTTCATAAGCTGTGTATAAGAGACTATGAGTATGGCAGGGAGGGTAGAAGTGATGAAAAGAGGGAGATAGATTCTTTATTGATCAACATGTACACCTTGCAGAAGAAATAGGCAGAAGGGAGAAAAGCAGTATGGATTTTTGAGCTTGTATTAAACTACAAGATGGAAATAACTCACTGTCTGCAAAAATTCAGAGACTCAGCAGGGCTTTTAAAATAATTTGTATTTCTCTAATCGCAGTCTTCTATTTCAAGTGTTTCAGAGAACACAAATGAGGATCAGGAATGATCTACAGAGGAGATGCAAGCAGGTCAGACATCCTAATATGGACAGCAGCTACACTAGACCCTTGTAGGACTGGAGCTGGAGGACGAACACTGGAACCTCCAGTTTAGAAGTAATTTCTCATTACTTCCCTCTGCTGCTGAAATCAACCCATCAAGGAGGATGGAGCCATTCTGGGTTTGGGAATATGCCAGGCTGAGGACTCAAGGCTTTTGCCAGCACCAACACATCCAGCAACAGAGGGGAGGGTGGTCCTGGATCTCAATATCCAGTGCCACACAGTGCAGTAAAAGTTTGCTTAAGGTGTCTGCTGCCAGTAGAGCTGCAGGAAAAAGTTGTACAGAAACCTCCTTTTCAGAGCAAGTACCCAGCCCAGTGAAACAATGGATGATTCAAACATTTTTAGCCAGGGTAGTTCATGCCACATCCCATAAGAATAATTGTGGGACTTATTTTGCTCGCGCTGTGAGGACTCACTGCTGTTATATATTTTTATCTTTCCTTATACATACTATTGATGTATATATATATATATATATGGATATTAACTCCTTTCCTTCATTTGTTTTACCTAATATGGTTTACAACTTCAAGGATAACCTGTGTTAAGAGAGCCCATACACTTATTCTATGATGAGAAAAAACTACTGGTACAGTTATGTCCTGTCTTTTATTGTAATTTTGTATCCCTTTATTCTTGCCATAGGTTGGAAGATCCACAGGTGCACTGAGAGTGGCCCTAAACCCCTCTCTTTTCATTTACCTGTTTTGCCAGCTGCTGAAGTGCCCCACAAACAGGACTAAATCTTTTCAATCTTCAAGCTTAGTGGGAGAACTCAAGTGGAAGAGTTTGCAAGACTGAAGTCTAAATATTTCATTTTAGTCTTGCAAATTAATTTATGAGCAATGACATAACAATGTAATGGAAGATTTTTTGTTACTGTTTCAGAGAAAAAAACATTCAAAAAGCATTGTAACTGTGTTGTATGGTAAGCAGCCTTCATACAAACCCAAAACACTGTACACAGTTACATAAAATCATGGTTTAAGTTACATAATGCAGTTAAAAAGACATTGTATGATTAATAAGTTAAAGTACTTGATCATAAATCCAATGAGAGAGAAATTAACAAGGATAAGCAAGGCTGAAAGATACATTTTAAGATGGATGTGAGAGGAGATGGAGAATCAGTGAAGCAAACACAAAAAAAAAAGAAAAAAAGCTTGGTTTGTGCTGGTGAAGTACAGGAGTGGAGTCTTGTGATGAAGAGCTGTGGTTAAGGACAGAAAAGCTCTTGGTAAAAAGGGTAGGAACAGCAACAAAAAAGCTGGAGTTCCACTGCCTTGTTGTTCATCCTGTTAATTTACCCCTAGGGAATGGGATGAAGTACAGTCAGATTAGACTGGTAGTACTTAGAGCAATTGATTTTGCTCAGATAGAAGAGCTGGAAGATGTGGAAATAGAAGCAGAAAAGGTTGATTGCGTCTGAGAGGACCATTGTGGCCACAGCTGCAGAAGTGGCAAAGGCAAATAAAGATGAGAGGATTTAGTGAGCTGGTATAGAGCAGCAAGCTGTTTTGTACCTGGCACATTTGTATCCAGCAGGAGCAGAATCTGAGTTCATGGAAGATGCATGCTATAGAGGTGACATTCGGAGGCAGCGTGAAAGGTGATACAAACCAAGTCCTCTACACCAAGGTGAATTAGCTGCAGTCAATCACTTGTCTCAAACTCAGGCTATGAATGTCCTGATAACTCATGTGAGTCCTACACTGAAGTTTCTGAATTGGTTTTTCAAAGAAAAAATTAAAGTCAACTGCAACAATTAGCCTAGATATACAATATCTAAACCTGAATACAGTTCTTTACTGCTTTCCCAATTAGCATATTGCTAACAAGCAAATCAAGCAAGGCTCTAGAGAAGTCTGAGGCATAAGCAAAGTGATCTCTAAACTAGGTGCTTCATAAAGTCCACAAGCAACTTTCAGTTTCCTCCTTAGTTAACAATAAGGAATCCGGTAACAAAAGCTTGCAGTGAGTTCCAGATATAGAGACACCAGTAGCTTTCTGGAAGTCAGCTGTAGTCTGGGCAGTGCTATATTGACATAAGCTCTACTGATACAGAGCCCATCGTGATGGTAATGACAAAGGATTTTAAGAACTCAAATTTTTATTTTTTTTAAATTTTATGACATCTATCTTTGGTCTGGGGACAATGCTGGCTGGGATCAGCACCATTTTCCCACGCATTCTGCAAAGAGTAGAAGCTCTGCTCTAGCACCAAATATCCTTTTTAATGGTAAAGGCCTTCTTTCCTTTTTACTTGCTCAGGAAGAACATAATTTCTTACCTCACTCACCCTGTGCCAACTGCCACTGACCACAGGTGACTAATTTAAAAGGTATTTTCATTAGAAGGCAAACTCAGCACAATTTTACATAAAACAATATCTGAATAGGAAGTCATATTAATAGATGTAGACTAAAAGAGTACAAAACTAACTGTGCTGCACAGACCTTTGTGACAAGATACCATCAGTTAACCCTTTGAAATAAGCAGCAGTGACCTCCTGCTCAGTATAATAATGAGAGTCTGCCACTACAGTGTTGGATCAGTCTTTGCCCCACTTTTCCTCATTCAACATCATATGCTGAAAACATTTTCCAGACAGAGCACCTTGTCTTTAAAGCTACAATACAACCAGAAAGAAAATGGGAAGCAGAAAGATAGGGATTCAACCTAGTTCAGTCTAATTTTTAAGTAAAGCCAGTGGTTTTTTTTTCACTCTTTAAGATGCCTGCTTACTTATTCAACTCAAGTTCACTCTTAGGGGGATCTTGTCAATAAAGTCAAATCAGGCTCTCTGTGAGCAGGGAGGTTTTTGAGGGTCTTTTTTGAGGGCTTCATTAAAAGCAGACAGTTTCTCTAACCTTTTAGCAGAACCTGTTATCTGATGACGTGAATTAAAGTCTCTCAAATGACTAATAATCATATCAAGGCTGCCATGTCAGCTTGTAGATTTGAATAAGAGGGTCTGAAAACATTTGCATGCCTCGATGTGCCAGTGCTAAGAAGCTAATGTGATAGTGCTGTCATAAAGCACTGGAAAGACATGACTTAATGTAATCTGTCATGTCATATGCTAATCTTCAGCCATTACTTGAGTGCTGTAAGTAAGTAGAAAGCATTTGGGAGAAATCCTTTTCAATTTCTCTGAGTACCACTTCTGCTGCTGGTCAGCTCAAATGGGTTTTGTGCATTTAATGCGGAGCTCAAGTCAAGTTGGTTTAGGTCACACTTAATTAACCAGCACACTGATGGGTTGGGCTGGTACAACACTATGGAAAATGGGTATTCCTGATACTGCCTAACAAGTAAATATTTCATATGCTGAAGGAAAAACCAAAACCAAATAAAAATAAGACTTCCACAGTGCTTGATAAGAATGTGTGTGTTTCACAAAACCACTGACTTTTTAAAAAGATCCTGTTTTCTATGCATTTCAGCACCTCACTTACCTTGCTTCTACATGTAAGGGCAATTTAAACAAAGATGATTATAAATAGTTAAAGGCATTTCCATTTGTAACTGCAAACTTTTTAAGCACCTAATTTGGACTTGTCATTTAAGCTACAATAGACAAGAGGCAGCCTTAAACACAATGTACTTTTTAATAAGAACAGAGAAAATGATTAGAGGGAAAAATTTACTTTGCTTATTTGTTTTAGGAAAATAGCACCAACATTTTTTAATATACAGAAGGTAGAAGAGGGAGAAATACTCACAATGCTAAGTACAGCATGTGGAAAAGAAAATGAAACATATTAGTGAGAATGACAGAAATTTCAGAACAATTTTAGCAAAGTGTGAAGGGATTTTCAGTCAATACTTGAAGGTTATTTTAATAATAGCTACAGCCTATTCAAATAAAAGCCTAAGAACCTTGTGCCTTTTTCAGCTATGAGGATGTTTAGCAGGGCTTAGCAGTTTGCAACCTGCCCCAGCTAAACCTAAAGTCTTTGTGCTCAAGGATTGCAGATCATTTAGATTAGGACTGCCATAAAGAAACGTGGGAATATTACATTCACACCAAGAGCAAGAATACTTTCCTTATTCTGTTTTCTTGGTGGTCACATTGGAATCAAATCCTAAGAAAGTCAGACATTTCACAGATCTACAGGAAGCAGAGATAGACAGTCTTTACAGTATTAGGTCATTATGTTCATTCTCTTGCCAATGCTGGATTGCTCCCCATAGCAAATTCTGAAGTGCTTCATTCAGTCTAAATTTGAAACAACTCATTTTAATAGGGCTCCCACCATTCCCAAAGAGAAAGTGTAAAATATTTTTACCCTCCAGCATCAAGTCTGGCCTTCCCCTTTTCAGATCCAACCTCCACCCTGCCTTGCTGCAGCATGGGGAAACCTGTGTTATAATTCCAAGCTTCAGTTTCCCTTGCTATTAAAACACTTAAGAACTTCTGATCAAGAAAATGATCAATTCTTCCCCTCCTGGAGGAATAAAAAGATACAAAATATGCTGTTAGGTCTGTATGAGAACAGCAATCTTTCAGTTCTTTAAATACTGGGATGTTCATTTACAGTCTCCAGCTAAAGATGTCCTTCCTTACCACTGAAGGGATTTAATCCTTTAAAGACTAGTCTTTTAGGGACTTTTTTTCCCTGAAGTTCCTCATGTGTTAATGACAGCACTACAATGAAATAAAGTCCTCTGACATTATATAGAGTGTGGTGGCAGGATTTCCTCCTATTCTCATTGGAAATACCAATTGCAAAGGCAAGGACTTAGGGCAGATGCAACCCCAGGACCTCAAACCTTCACCAGTTCATCAGTGCAGTAAAATGAAAGCTCAGCTCTTTGTGATCTGTCTGGCTTTAAGTCATCTGAATACTTCTGATGTGGAGCAGTTCAGGACCAAAGCTAGCCCAGCTTTACAGACAAGAGTTTTAAAGAGTACCTTTTCCTCACTATAGAAAGTCATGTCTATAGTGTAAGAGATGTTGCCACCATGAAGCTTTCTCAGATAAACAGCTAGAACACATCAGCCAGCCAACTTATTTGTATTTCTTTTTACTCTTTTCTCATACAGAGTGTTCATAATTTCAATTTCTTCATTTTTGTTAGTGTTATTTTAAGCATTTCCAAACTATTGACTGACTAGCTTTGGATGTAATGGTGTCTGGAAGCATTGCTAAGATGAAGCTCCTCAGAGCTGTGAGAGGAACTGTGTATCTAGGAAGTGAGGATGATGCATTTCATTGTCCTGTACTGTATTTAAGGGGAAGCATTCACTATTTCACTCACCAACAGAGAGAAGGGGCTATTTTCACAGGTGAACAGACAAGCAAGCTATATTGACTTGGTCTGATATTGATCATTGCCAGGAAACATGTTTTTCAGAGTATATACCTTTTACTAGAGCAAAATATCTATTCAAACTCACACTTTGTCTTTGCTGTATCAGCTTGAGCTGTAACTCCACTTTCACATATAACTTGAGTTCCATCTGCACATAGTACCCAAGAAGTTTTGAAGGAAGACCAAATGCTTACTAATTTGAAGTCACCATTTCAGTGATATGACTTTATGACTTAGGAGGCATCTTAAAGCACAGGTGGTACCCTCAGTCTATTTCCACTGCATCATTGGCTTCCAAAGGCCATCCAAATTCTGCAGGTCAATATTTGGTTCACCTGCTGAGGATACCATGAAGGTATGCTTAACACCAGCTGTGATGGTGCCTGCCAACCAGGAGGAGTGTGCTAAAACTACCTACTGATTCCCTTGTAGCCAGCCATTGGGAAGAACTATTTTTAGTTACTGTCATCTGAGATGGCAGGTTATGACTCAAAGTCTGTGTGCATGATTACACACACAGAGTTATCTAAACAAAGCAATCAAGGTCTAAGCTAGTTCAAAATTACTATTTATTGGTCTATAGAGTGGTATTTATCAAGTGTCACAAAAATATGGAGCACCAAAAAAGAGTGTAAAGATATCCATTATTGTAAAACACTTACAATTGGCTTCCGAAGTTTGTAATAAACTTTTAAAAGAAGGTGAAATGTGTCCTAAATTTTTCATGGTTTATGTTCAATAGACTATAGGAAATCAGCTCAAAATGACAGTATTAAGCTATGAATGTTTGTGTGCATCATTGCAGATAACTACCTGAAAGACGTAAATCAATAATATAACAGATGGAGGAAAAGAGAGATTGTTTTCATATGCAAATAGAATGACTTAAACTAGTACAAATCAGAAATCAAGACTGTTCAGCAGAAGGTTTTCTGAAGGTTATCAAATTTATATTTATTAGTGATTTTTCCATCTCATTGAGGGGAACATTAAGACTGGAAAAATACAAAAGTGATATCCTCCACTTTGCTTCCACACATAGCAATATGATTTCCTTCTTCAGCAATATGACGCAGCAGTACCAAAAGGAGACAATTTATATACAGGCTAAGTCAACTATGATTCAGAAATAATAAACAACACAAACAGATTATTAACAGACTGACTGCAAAAAGAAGCAATTAAAAGTAGAGAGAAAAATGAAACTGTTTAAAGCCTCCTCAGTCCATTTTAAACTTTTCCTTCACCGGATTTTTTCTAAGTCATTTATGGTTTGATCTCTCTGTATGAGAGTGATCACAGTGGTGATACCAAAAGAGATTTGGTGACACTGGAAGACACCTTACAGGTTAGTTTTATAGGACTCTGACATCCTGATAAGAAAAATGCATTTGAGGATCCCTTTATATCTATTTGCCAATTTTGAGTTAATTTTCTGATGAGTTTTCTTACATTCTATTATATGGATTAATAAAATTAATATGAACTAATGAAAGAACAGTGTTTTACATCTCCACTGAAATATTGTCCTATTTTTTTATATAAAATAAGAAATCCATACTCAATTTTGTCTAGGTCTCACAGGATAAAATCTTCCAAATTAGGAATGAAGACAGCTGTTTCCTCATTTGGAAAACCTAGCATTTACCAGATCATATTAATCAGAAATACCTGGACATAAGAAAGTCTTCCCACCCATACCACCATTTTCCACAGGCTGAATATTTGTAGAACATCACATCTGTAGTTTCCTGTTCTCTAGATACATCTGGTAATGTCATCAGGCACAGTCAGTGGGGTGGGTCCCCCCATTTTCTTTGGCCCAAGTTTTGACCTCCCCTAAAAAGAGGTACTCAAAGCCAGCGGGCACCAGTTTAGTTCCTTGCTTTTCCATAAGCAACAGGGCTAATGGCAAACAGTCAAAATATTCCCTTAGAAGCTTGAAGTTGCATTAATATGAACTTGGGACTTTACCAGGTCTTTGAATGTAGAATTTAGACTTTTCTACTGTAACACTACACATATGAATGTTCTGAAGCTTTCATTACCTGCAGGCTTTTTTGAAAACAGAAGAATGTTTGATTTGGATGGTTGCATTATATTAGGGGGATATTAATGGATTATACCCACAGTCTCAATAGTAATTGCCAGTTGTCTACAAGTAACTGGTTCTATATGAAGGCCAAAATTATCAAAGCAAACCACAAACAATAATTCACAAGCACAAAACATGTGCTCTTTGTTTATCTTTCTAGGTTAGTGCCTCCAGTCTAGGCAGAAACTTCTTTACTTCTCAGATAAAATGACAGCAGTTAGAATTCAGAAACTCACCTTTATTTACAAGTGAATGTAAAGTTTTGGGGAAAAGTTGTTGTAGCCACCTTAGAGACATATACATATTCATACCCAGATCTAAAATGAGTGCAACTGAAAAGCAGCAAGAGAAAAAGTATACTGGAACTTCCTTAGTCCTATTGAACAGGCAAATAGAGGGCTTCAGGTTTTCTTTCAAAAGCACATCACCCCCAAACCCAAGCTGTAGTATATATATAGATACATGTATATATGTGTGCATGTAGAAACACAACATTTGCATTTTTTTATGGTATAGTGCTAAAAAGTAGATTTCAAAGTGGAAGGGAAACAAAATATTAAAATGAAAAAAATAAATGTAAGAAAAAAGTTCATCTGAACTCTTTACGGGCTGAACCATCATAATAAAAATTGCTGTTCAGAAGTGCCAGCCTAATAATCAACAACATGACAGTTAACCAACAATGTAATAGCAGCAAACATAAAAAGTGCAAGTGAAGAGAACAGATCAGTTCTGGAAGTCTGAAGAAAATTAACTAAATAAATATCTAGGGAGGGCTCTTGTTTATGCATAGAGCTTCAACTGAGATTAATATATCTTAAAACTTTTGCAAATCATGAACAGGGCAGATGTGCCCCCACAGAAGCATTTGTGTCTGAGTGTTGTAGTCTGTTCATAACAAAATATTGCAACTTGTAATAACTGTGACTGGACAAGTACATATTGGGATCCGATGCTTAATGCTACTGCAAACTCAAGTTTGTATAAGTCTGCCAGAACACCTATACCATGCATTTGTACATAGTCTACTAATTACTCTAACAACATCTATGCAAACAGTTATAAAACTGATGTGGAAAAAAGTATATGCACCAGCCACCCTTGACTGGAAACATATCTATCCAGAATAGTTATGCAACAAGCAATGGCTTCTCAGCCTTTTATTCAGTACAGTTTGAAAAAACTTGCTTTTCTCTTCTACGTGTTTTTTCATATTTTCATATTTTTTTCTATTTTATAGTACCTAAGCATAGTATATATGAGAAAATGCCTGTATCAACACAGAAAAGCATTCCAGACGGGAATATTCAAATCCTAATGCATAGTATATTTATTTTCAGAGTAGCTGTAGCTTGAGTGCTCTGGGCTTCCTCAAAAATAAACAGTTACATCTCTAGACTGAAGTCTCACATAATAGAGTTAACTTCATAGTGTAAGAAACAGAACAGAATAAGAATATGAGCAACACCTCTTATGATTTGCTCATTGTTGTTTCCATAACTTTGCAAAAATGTAATTTTTTTTTTCTTTGGGAAGCTGACCCTTTGAAAAAAGCAGCAGAAGTATTGGTTGTGTTATTTTACTTAGATATTTTGAAATCTCAGTGTCAACATTCACTCTGACAAAGAGCCAAGGGAGCCAAAGAGCAGGTGGGACAGTGTAAGAATGTGCTAATAGATCCAAAAGTAAAAGCTCAGCTAGGTGAAAAAACCAACACATCATCTAATCAGAGCAGTTCTGAGAACTGAGATGCTGAAAGTAAACAACAAAAGACTGGGTATCTGGAAAGAGCTCCCAGAAGAGTAGAAATGTAACAAAAATGCCTCTTCAAGAAAAGAAGGGCATAATAGCCACTCCCATGAAATTTTTGCTTTCATAAGGCAGGACTCCTACAAGGATCCTGGTTTCAGATGTGATGAGAGAACAGAAATCAAGTTCTAAGTATGCAGTAGCATCAATTTAGAAGAAATAACAAATTATGAAGAACAACATCATGAGATGTAGAAGCCATTTATCTTTTAAAAATCCAAGTTAATAGATACTAAATGAAATTTGGTGAAGTGTTCACCCATAAAGGAAAGAAAACCTACAAAATGATAAAATACTGTAGTCTGCTGAACAAGGAAAGATTACTTTGAAAATATATTGAAATCTTTGCTGGTATTAAGAGAGCGCTGTTTGGCAGATGAAAAGCAGACAGGCATTCTCATGTGAATTTAGCAGTCTCCAACCACATGGATATGGCTAGGGTATAACAATCTAAATCCCATTTTATTTTAGATATGAAATGGAATTGCTGTGTTTCTGAGGTGTCGAGGTTTCTACTGTGTCAAACTCAACTTCGTGGATGGTGAAACTATATTTTTAAAGGATTTTAGCCTTCAGAATAGCTGTTACTAAAAGGACTGTTCAGATGAGCTTTGAGTCAAATTTCATCTGTACGGAAGGCTTCAAAAAGGATTAGCACACACACAGGGAACAGACACCAACATCCCTACTGGGGGATCACACACTCAGTACTTTCTCCATCCCTGAGAGTATCATTTGAATTCACAGCTATTACCATCATTATGACAACTTCCCACATTATGTTTTTCTGTTTTGAGTGCCATTTAATCATCTGCAGAGTAGGCAGGGTTTGTTTATTCAAGACAAAAATCTATAAATAAAGTCTATTTTTATTAATGTGGAAAAAATCTTTTTTAAAAAAGCAAAAAAAATTCAACACCAACTGTACAAAGCTAATATCGAAAGGAGAAAAAACAAATAGTCTACCAAAATGTTAAACAAATTAGGCCAAAATGAGTCACCAGCAACATCTTCAGATATGTCATAACAGCATTTAGCTATAACAGAGGGTAAAAATTGCTCTCTCTCTTCTGAAGTCCTTCCACACTTTGTTTAGTCCAGCCGAAGATACCCATGGTCAAGAACTGAAATTATTCTCTCTAGAAGAACAAGTATCTTCCAATACACTACTGTGTCGCCTTTAGGGAAAGCAATGTTTCAAGCAGGCAACATTCTTTTCTACAACACTCTTCTAAACTACCCAGAAACTTTGTGAAGGTAAGCTGAAGGAAAATTACTTTATTTATCAACGCAGAATCTCCTCTTTCTTTTCCACTCCACCCTCTTCAGCATGCTTTTGCCATTATGGTATATTACCTCAGGACTGCTGTTTATCCAAAGATTCTTCCAGATGTAAGGACTGGGAATAAAGTGGGGAAGAAAAGGGAAGAGGGAAAAATCTCAGGTTCGTGGCTTGTGACCATATGCTTTTTTTCCCCCTTCTTACTGCCTTCTGCCAAATAAAAATATATTCAGTGTCTGCTATTGTATTGAAATGTCTCAGGCAGTTCATCAGTCTATCACAGCTAATACTAGTTTTAGTCATTAAACAAAAAGTGAATACTTTTTCTCTGGCTCTTATTATATATACAAATCACTCCTTAAAATTGCCTCAAAATTTACTTGCAAGTACTTCAACTGACACTAACATGATCTAGAGAACTCAGATCCTGTAGTATATATAGGTGCTACTACTCTTCTCTTGAAAAGCAGAGGTTGTTTATATTTAGTGTCATTCACTCACTTTCATCTTCACCCCCACAGAAGAAAGTGCCAAGATTCCACTTTCAAAAGGCTCAGACCTTTGACCAATCTGGTTTACCCCACAGGCTGAGAAAGGTTCAAAAGAGCAATAGAGGAAGTCTGACCTACTCTTGCTCTGTGAAACAGACTGGAAACGCAAACTATTAAGAAGAAGCATGGCTTTACTAGTCAGCACACAAAGGACAATAGTAAAGAATGCAATGAATGAAGTGTTCCCCAGACCCTCAACTCTTAAACCCACAACATTGCAAGTAAGGATATCTACAGACTTTTCTCATTTTTAATTAATAACGATGTCTTTGTTTAGGGTACAAATATTCAAGACAGAAAATGTAAAATCATGGAGCAGAAAACAGAAACAAGGCTTTGAATAACGAAGAAAAACAATGTAATCAGGGTGAAGCTGGAAGCCCGTGGACTGTGGTCATTGGAAGAGAGGTACCTGGGATTGAGAAAGATTGCTGAGGAGAGTAGTGTAAATGGGGTGTTGAATGACTTAACCACTTATTTCCTTGCTCTTTGTTTGTGTTGGCATACAGGAAGTCCAGCAATCTTAACCAGAAGCTGATAAAATCTAACTATGTGGCTAGGTAGACAGAGAAGTAGAAAAGTAAAAGTGTAATACACATCAGCACAGAGTATAAATAACATAAGAAACTAGAACAGTTTTGTTTCATGCATAAAAGTATAGAGACCAAAGTACTATGTAACAATACAACACAGAGCTGAATAAAAGTGAAAAAAATAAATTGAAGACTTCATCTTCAGTGACTTTAGCTCAATGGGAGGCAGTAACACTTGCAAACTTATTAAAAGGAGGTCCAAGATACCTTGTATATCTCAGTATATGAATCATTCTGTTAGTAAGTAAAGACACACTGCATAAAAAATTCAGATATGGGGTCTGGCTCACCCAGTCCAGCTCTCCCACAAGGAGAGCCTGGATACAGTCATTGCTTTAGGAACGATTGATGCCAGGTCTTTTCAGTGCTAAAGGAACCCAAGAAAAGATGTCATGTTCAAAAAGAGTAAATGACAATATGGAAAACAGGTAAGCAGACTGTGTTTTATAATAATCCATATACAACCATCCAAGAACATACAAATCACATTCAGAAAGGCTCCAAGAGTACCTGCTTTTTTGTTGTTTTCAAGTGGCAAGGTACCTAGTGTTTCCTCATGACAAGTACTCTGTCACAATATCCTAAACTAGTACAAGGTAAATAATTAGTGATCTTCATCTAAAATTGCAGAGCATATTGCAGTGAATCATATATAGCATTTGCATGGTTCACAAATTGCTGAAAAGAGCTACTATGCAATGCTTAGGAAACCAGGCTTACACTGTGCTGCCTGCAGTATCAGCTCTGTTCTTCTGCTCAATGAGTCTCATTGCTACTCTCAGAACACTTAGAAATTAGAGCTCTGAATGCTCTAATTTGATATTCTGCTGGTCTGAAGTGATCAACATCTCAGTGATCTCTGCTCAGTTGTCTAACCAAAAAAAAATAAAAAAATAGGAAATGCAAGTATGGCAATGGATAAGTCCAGTCTTTATTGACTGGAGATGTTTGCAAAACCAGAGAGAAAAATAGAGTGAAGGCATTCACACTGCCAATGTCTAACAAAGGAGGACAGGCAAATGCCCTATATCATCACTAAATAGACAGGCTCTTGAGGTTTGCTCAGGGGAATAAAATTTTCCTCTATGAACAATTTGGAAATGTTTTGCTTTGTATTTCTTGCCCCCAGTTTTTCATATTTTGGTTCACTTGTTTTTGTTGGGTTTTTTTTTTAAGTTTCCCAACTTGACCTTGCAATTGCAGAACTAAAAAAAACCCTGTTAGTTCTTGCTTTGTTCAAATTGGACCACACAGCTGGATCTTCTATTTGTTTAAAAGCAAAGATCTAAGTTCTGGAAGATGCTGAGTGCTCTCAGCTTGTTAACTTAATAGATCAGAAAATCACTTGACAGCAGTACAGATGCAATTATTTTTTGATTACTTGGTCTGCTGTCTCTGTCTCTCTCAGGCAGACTTTTCCTGTCCTAGACTGTTTGACCCACCTCACTATCTCTGTACTACCTCTTCTTGCTTTTCTCTTCTGAACTGCACGTGCATACATGGAACAGCCCCCAGAATCTTTCCTTCCCAGGACAGCTGGGAAAAAATTCAACCATTACAAATTCCTCCATTTTCTTCACACAGATTTCACAGTCTTTATAACCAACAAGCATGAAAGACAGCAAAGTGGCAGCTAAGAGTGTCCTAGAGACACTTCTAGCCAGTGTAGAAGCCAGGGCGTGGCCAGAAACTGGACACTTCACTGTGTCACTTTTGGTTTTGACCTGAAACACATCAGCAGAGCTTCCACACAAACTGCATGCATTGTAAATTTTCAATACCACATTTTAAACTGTAAAATAATTTTTAAAATCTGTATTCTAGCCAAGAATTTACTAATTCAAATTTACCACTAGACAAGTCACACATCAAGAGCTTAATGAAAAAGTGTTGGGGGTAAGAGTTTAGTTAAAGACAGGATATCAACAGGTACATTTCAAAGATATAACACAATTATAATTAACCTACCTTTCGATTTGTGCAGCTGAACACAAATTTTAAAAAGAACTGTGCCAGTCTGCTATAGTAGTAGCTTGTTCCAGACTTCACTATCTCTGTGATACAGTGTGTATGAATTATATATAACATTAGCCAAAATCTAAAGGTATGATAGCAACAAAACCAACCCCTCCATACAAGTTGAGAACTGCCTTTCAGCCAGTATACACTATTGTCTACACAAATTAATTAAACTAATAGAATACAGAATACAATTAACATTTTTTCTTCATCTATCTTCATTTCCTAAGCAGCTCAGTTAAATAAAAAAAGAAGTGCTGTTTCTTTTTCACTGCCGTTATTTTCACATTTGAAACAAAGACAGACCAACCTTAAGCCTTTTGATAAATATGATACCGCAGTAACTGCAGCATTCACTTTGTATCCCATTTCTCCAAGTTCCTGTCAGCCAGATGTCACTTGCAATGCAAACACTAGAAAAATATGAAATAATAATTTCATACATCATCTATGTGAGCACGAGCCAGTCAAACATTCAATACAAATTCAAACTGCTACTACACATAAAGCAAATATCATCCAAATAATATTTAGAATGATTGAAAGGCTTTTGATTTGGAAGTGTATTCTCTTAAGCTAAGTGGTCCCCAAGACCATCCAGAAAATTCAATTGTTTCATTTTAAAATGTTTTCTGCCCAAAATTATATCAAATCCTAATGTCTCAGTAGAAAAACATGGGATTGGATTGCTGACTGGGCGCCCGATGTCAAAAAGGAATCTAATTTTCCAATGGCATTTCCTCATACTGTCTCACCAAAACACAAAATTGATAAAATTTTAATGGATAATTTTCAGAGCAGGACATTAGCCATCATGCTGGGAAATAGTGCAGGAAAACACCACACAGCATCGGAAAGGCAATGTATCAGAAGACAGTTTAAATAAATATTAATAAAGTACATGCCTTATATTTTATATTTTCTCTTGCAGCTAGAAACAGAATTCAGAAGGTAAGTTTTGCAATAACAGGCACATCTCTCTTCCCTTCTTTTCCAGGGCATTTTTCACAAGTGATGTCCTTAAAATATGGGTGTGATATATTATTTAAAAGGACACAGTGTTCATCTTTTACTGGGGTGACACAGTCACAGTCAACACAGTTCTCTTCTCATTGACATCAATTGTGAAAGTCATATTGACTTCAATGACTACATCGCTAACCACTCCATATAACAAAATGTTTTTGTTAGGTAACTCTACGGAAAAAATTGCAATGCTGGGATAAATGAAACATCACCCTTCTGGATCTCCTGATGGAGCAAGGTACCGCAAGCACTTAACACCAAAAGCCATGACAAGATGAAAAGGGCTAAATCCTACTCCTGATGACAAATAAGTCATACTGAGGAGAAAGGTACTAATTAACTGTATTAGGTTATCACTCAGTAACAATGTAAAATGTGTGTATGGAAATGTGCTATTTAAAATGTGTTCTTCTCTGAATAATTTTCCTTTCTATTAAGTTAGGTCATTAATCATTTAAATTTGAGACTTATTTAGAAAATACAAGTGGACAGGTAAAAAAAAAGTGAAATAAGATTTTACTAACCTTTGCAATTTATTTTGAATTTATAATGAAATCGTAACACAGAGGACTATGTGGTGAACTAGACTGACTGAGCTTTCAAGCACCCATCTCTTGTCATTTATTACTAGTTGAGTTTTGAAATCTGTATATATATATTCAGGGTATTCAGGTGAGTGTGTATGCTAATAGAGAAAGGAACAGTAGCACTTATGTTTACAAGGCTGTATCTGCTTTCATCAAGAGTTAAGTCTTTAAAAACTTTTATAAATATCTAAGTAAAACTTCCAAGACATTAAAAAGACCACAACAAAAGAAAATCACAGTGATTAAAATGGAAGTTTAATTTGTTGGGGAAAAAAAAAAAGCCTGCCCATGCCACATGCCAAGTCTACCGCAGGTTGGTATTTTTCTTTTACTGTAAACTGAAAAACATCACTGAAGTCTTCATGATTGGCTAAAGACTAGGGCTTGTCATGTAGCCAAAGATACTTCCATAGCTACAGCTTTCATTCAGAAACGCTCACTTTTATTTCACTGCTCAGAGGCCAGAGCCATTGTGAAGAGGAAAAAAAATAATATTTTGGTAGAGCTGTTTGTGCTTCACTGCACTTCTCTTGCAGTCAGCCTTGGTAGAAGACTTATCCTGATCTAGCCAATAAAACGCTTTTGCACAATGCAGAAGTCATGCTGGAGCTTGCTAACACACGGCTTCCCAAAAGCCCAGCTCTGAGCTGAACATAATCAACCTATTAAGTGCCCATCTCATGGACCAATCAGTGAGTTATACCTTCCCCAATGCTTCTGGCATTTTTGCAACACCAATCTACCAAACTGCCACATCTAGTCTATCCTCCTCAGCAGTCAACTTTACTCCTCCTGTAACACAAAGGAGTTCCCCTTTCTAAAATAGGAGGGAAACAGAAAGCTAAAAAGATGGAAGGCTGTGCTGGAGGCTTCTTTGGTGTGTCAGAGTAGGAGAAACAACACCTCTCTGGCTCTTTCATTCATCTTTCCTGCTCCATCTTCTACAAGTGGAAGGCAGTCTCCATTCTGTCTGTTAATCAAAGGCAGCAGAAGAGAGTTCTGGTTGAATTGCATAAACATTTAACTGGGAAGGATATTCAGTGCAGGAAAGAGATTTTCCAGAGAGGACTGAAATTCTCAGAGGGTTGGCAAGGTGTATTGTCTTGATCTGGCTACTCAGAGTAATGAAATCAAAACAGACTTTTATTAACAAGTCTTTTCACACTTCCTCTGCTCTCAGCAGCTGAGCTCAGCACTGAAAGAGAGAGACTGTAAAGCAGTAACTTTAAGAAGCTTTCTGTGCCTCTTTCAAATGAAGCATGCATTGGTTACCTAACTGTGCATGAGTACATTACAGCACCGGCATCAACTTCTGCCAAAATTCTGTTTCTGGAGGAAACTGCAAATTTGACAGATTTGCCATCCTAAAGTAATAATGGCCTAAGAATGAAGAGGAGAGTGAAACAGATAATTCCCTGTCCAGATTTGCTCCACATCCTGGCTGATCTGTGCTGATAGCCTTTGGTAGTAGCTCAAGGGCTCAAAAGTAATCTTTAATTATCAAATTGACTTATAAGTCTATTTCCAGTTTTGCAAACACCACTGAACTTCAACTTTAACCAGAAAAAAAAGTACACTGAAAACATACCACAGCTGCAGAGACTTTTCTTTCTCATTTAGAGAAAAACTATAAATCTGAGATTTGTAGTTTTAGCTGTCTCTTTTTCTCCTCAAAAGGATTTCACTTCTTTCAGTGCCAGCTGAACCTCTCTTTCCTGGTTCTTTCCTTTCAAGGCTTTGAAGTTTCTAAGTAAGTGGATTAGGTGGGTAACTATCTGTTCAAGACTTTGTGGGACATATTCAGTGTAGCCAGCACCAGGTGGGTCGATACTGGAGCAGGCACAGCAGGATTGCTCCAGAGGCTCCTGGCAGTTTGAATACCTGGTGCATCAGTGCAACCGAATCCTGTATTTTGACTACTCATATCCCTTGTATAACTTGATGCTGGTTACCTGTATCAGGCACTTCATTAAATAAAATCTGAAATTATTACATTAAGTTCTTCATACAATAAAGGAGCCCTGCATGCAGAAATATACTGTGTTGGTTTCCACAAGCTGGACTTATTGATCAGCTACAGGGAGAAGTTATACCATAAACAGCACTTTGCAATATTTAAGCTTGAAAATGTGTAACTGGGCATAAGTTGGTTTTATGTGTTCTCTTTGCTTAAAGGTTGTTTAGAGATACATTTGCATCTCCAAGACAAAGTACGTGTTAATTACCTCATGTTTGCACTGTACATTCAGGAAGGAAAGCTATATAAGTGCTAAGTGCTATTAGCATCATCCCCTTCTATTTTTCTCTTTCAGCTTTTAAGTGAATATAGTGCTTGTGAAAGTTGTTGGATTGACAGCCCTGGAGACTGAAGTCTAAAGTGCAGCACACCCGCTGAGCCAAACAGAACTAAAATGTACAAAAGCTTCTCACCAAATTTTAAATACATGCTTCATTTAGCTATTGTTCTATGATGGCATGTAATACTACCACTGAAAGTTTTGCTGCTCCCATTTATTTGTTCTAAACATCAGTTCAGACTCTTCCTTTATTTCCTACTTTTAAAAACCATTTCTTGCTGACGGGCAACACCCCAGAGACCGTTTCCCTGCCTTCAAAATCCCACATTACGATGGAATGCTGTTGAAGCGTAACTTCATGCTGCTGCAGTCATATACAATGGCGCGTCCTGGCATTCACTTTGCACGTCACAGAAAAGTACATTAGCTAATCTCACACAGTTTTAGTACTGATCACACTAAGTGCTTGTCTGCAGAAATGCTATTCTATATTATACTCTAAATCTGAGGCAAGGAGACTTCTGATGGAAGATCTGCTCCTCTAGACAGGAATACTAGTATTGCTTAGAAAACTAAGTCAATACTTAAATAATATTTCAATGTTTCCTGAAAAATAGGTCATCTTATTTTTATTTAAACACCAGATTTCCAGGAGTACACCTCTGACCACTGAAAGAGGTTTGGAGGTTTTTTTATTTACATTTTTAAAATCCTTTATGGTATACCAAAAGACAAATCCCACTTTCTAAGATGCCTCTCTTTGCACAAGTACATTCAGATCACTTGTAAAGCTTTTTCTTAATTCCAGAAAGAACAACCGCTCTCTTCAGGAGACAGCCATTCCTGTAAACAAGTTCTCCAAATTACCCAAATGTTTACTGGCTGTTGGTTTCACAGTCTTTTACCCACTGTCTACTTGCCACCCACTTGAGGTGGGCCCGTTTGAGGTTTTAAGTGGAAGGACTGATCCTAACTGAGTAGAATGAGCACATGAGATGCAGAACACCTGCAGTGTGTAGAGCTGATACTAACAGATGCTCTTTCAGATGCCTCCAGAAGATTCCTTCACTTGTCTTGACAGGTTCCAAAAGGCAAATTTGGTACCTGGGTCATCTTCAGTCCTGCATAACTTCAAGACCCAGCACTTACAGAAAGTAATTCCTTTCCAATTCCAATTACTTTCCAGTTCGGGAAATTTCTCAGGGCTTCTTGTCAGGGCAGGCTAGTCTTTTATGATTTCCAGCCTGCAATGCTGCTTCTTTCTATTTCATCTTGACTTGATGTCATTAGTCTTCTTTCACAGAAACCTGAGCATTCTTTTCCTAATTTATCTAGATGGTACCCTGACAGCAGCTTCTTTGATCAAGACTTTGCCATTTATGTCTCTTCTCCCGTTAATCATTCTCTGAAATGAGACTTGTAGTAAAAAAAAATTAAATCAAGTCTGACTGCCTTCAAATTTCTTGGCTTTCTGGGATTCTGGGTGCTCACTTAGGCCAGGCCCTTTGGAGACACTGTGCTTTCTCTGGTATATTAAACAGGCCGTTTGGGCTATTTTTCTATACTAGAAGGTCAAAACAGGTTTTACCACTGGTGAAACTAAAGTGACATTTACAGGATGCTGCTATGACATCCAGACACTTCGTTGTTTGATAGTTCTCCCAAAAAGAATCCACCTTTTTCCACAAAAAAAAAAAATAAATTAAATCTGGAGGCAAAGTGGATACACAATAATTTTTCTTGTCTTTGCCTCTTGGAAAACAAGAACTCTCTATTATGCAAAATGTCTATGCTGAACTCCAGGTTCCCAGCTGTTCTCTTTCCTTCAGATATTGATTTTCTGTCACTTCATATGTGCAGAGAAAAAAAGATAAAAGACTAATGATTTGTTGGAAAGCGATATTTAAAAAAATATTTTTATAAATGTAGTCTACACCTTATGTTTATCTGCCTCATGTTTTGTGAGGTCTGATTCGGAATGAAAATCTCCAGCTTGTACAATGCTTCAGGATCTCTTCTCAGCAAGATGGTCCATCTCCTACTGGTCAGGCTTGTTCTCTCTTGCAAGTTGGAATTCTAAGTCCAAGGCATCTGTGGCCTGGTTCCTAAAAGTCTAAAGAGCCAACCATGACCAACATCCTCATTTCTCTGGCCAGTGGAAGTCTCATTAAGAGTACAGCTTATCTCTGTGTGAGATGAAACTTCCATCAACCTTAGATGATAAAATAAACTGCCCCAGGAGAATAATAAATATCACAATATTTAGCATCTTCCTCATCATTGAGAAGAACATTTCTTTATGACTTTGCTGGCATAAGCACAGATATGAGCCTAAACTTACTTAAACAAGATGTGTTACTGACTACCTTCTTCCAGTTTGACAAAAAATAGGGGAAAAAATGACACGATGTTTGATGTGCAGTCACATTATTTGGTTCAAGGCCAGAAGGTGTTGAGGTTTTACAGTGCCCAATATAGGAATTTTAGAAATGTATGTATGTGTCTGTATATAAATTAATTGTAATGCACCATACAGATCTACCTAGATATGGAACAGGGTTAAAAACAAACAAACAAACCAACATTAAGACTTTTTTGACATCTATGACAGACCAACATTTGTGCTGAAGCCAGAAATAATCATCTAGCTTTGTCAAACACCACTGGTTTTCACAAGAAATAGTCTGATAAATTCAGGGCAAATCATCATCTGGTTTCCTTTAGTACAAGTGGCTGCATATAATGCATGTTCTTGCTATTAAGTTTAAAGCATTACAAGACCGAAATGTTCTGTATCTCATCTCAAATTTTCAAACAATCCAATATCCAGTCTATGTATAGATATATTCTTGCTGTTTAATCTCTTAAAAATCAATCAATATTAATGTGTCTGCCTTAAACTTTTAAGGTCATTGTCTCCCTTCTGACATTTTAAACTACATCAACATCACATTATATCATTATAGACTCATGAAGCAATGTACTTTTACATTTTTTGCAAGATAATGTCTCTTTTGTGTTTCAGTTTTTATCATAATATAAATCTTGAAATGTAATTTGCATATCTTTTGTTTAGCAAAGGAGACTCCCATTTAAGACTATGTAATTTTAATACATAGACTTAAAAGTGGATGACTTTTTAAAGGAAATGCACCAAAATATTCCAATTTATTCTTCAGCTGAAGCGGTTGCTCCATCAGTAAATTAGTAAATTCCCTTAACAATACACTTGCTAACAATTATGGTCTGCCTGCCTTGGGCTCACTTGACAGTAGGGTTGCCATCTGTTGAGGAGTCCATTCATGGATTGAAGGCTTTTACTTTAAACATTTAAAAGTGCCTCTTTGCTCTTCAGCCTTCCCTGTACTTGTCCTGTCTTTCCTGTCCTCTGTTCACCTCCCTTCCCACCCTGCCAGAAGCACCATTGTTCTCCCAGCACTGAACTGTCCCTCAGCAGCCACATCCCAGCAAAAAGCTTTCAGGCACATTGAGTTCCGAGGAAGTCTGGCCCATTTTTAATGTCCAAGGTGCACAAGTAGAGAGGAGGGAGGACACTTACAGACAGGAATGGGCAGAAATGAACAGGATCAATCAAGAAACTCAAAAGCAGCCATGAAGGAAACAAAATCAAGACGATGAATGGGAAAGGGATGGTAGGAGCTCTGGATAGATGGATATTTCATGAATTCCTTCAATAAATAGGGTACCTCTAGGGAAATTCAACACCTGGCAATCTTAGTGGATAGTGGTGCTGCAAAGAAAGAATAATGTTCACCCCTCTGGTAAATTCAAGCAATTAAACCCCCTTAAATAAAAAGGCCCTCTTAGGCTTTCTGCCCAGTAAACTCACAGCAAAAAGCAACTTTAATAAATGTTATAAATCTCACCTCTGAGCCAACAGGAAATTCAAATGTTTTGCATGTGCATGAGCCAGGGAGCTGCTGAAACAAAAGGTAAATGTGGATATTAGAATAGGTTATGCCCATACTCAGACTGGACAGCAGTAGATGCATGAGGCTCATAGAGATGACAGTTTTTTTAAAAGCATCCTTTCTAGTGCCATCTTTGACCATTTATGTTTGTGTTACAGAATTCTCCTTTCTTTGTGAGTGGACAAATTTGCTTAGTGATGAGTTTGCTGGTTCAATTAATTCAGGATTTCTCCTTACCATACAACATTATTAGAAAGCAGTTTTGAGTTTCAGTGTCTTAGACATAAAACTAAATAAAGAAATGGCAACAAATATCTATGGTTTCTAAAATGAAAAGATCAAAGAAAAGAGACTGCAGAGAATTTTCGATCAACACCCTGACAAGGGGTGTTAGTTTTAATAAACAGTAAGAATTTTAGGCCATTATTAAGTATGAGATGCAGTCTCAGCTGTGTTTCCAATTTCCTTTCTTGCCTTTACTGCTGTTGTATAAAGCTCTGTAGTGACAAAAAACATTTATTGAAAAAATCTGAGCACACTGTTCAGGTTTACGTTATTTCACCTGCCAATGAGAAATATTTGCCTCTTTGCCCTTCATGACGCCAAGAGCTGCAGGTACATTCTGTATATGGGACAAATCACTGGACAGAGATGCACTTGTAGAAGTGAATAAGAATTTTTTTATTGAGTCTGAAGACTAAATGATCACAGCACACAGTTCCTTTTGATTGTTGCTCTTTTAAAGCTGTACATAAACACAGCCAGATCCTTGTGTACATGTTTTAAAAGTGAATTTAAGTATATAAAAACAATGTATATTTGGCAACATATCCTGTGAGAAGGATGTGTTTTATGAAAATTTTCTGGGAGGATGTTGTCTACCAATCTATAACTACTATACCTTTTGTCTATCACACACAACAGGCTTATTAAAACAGAGAAGACCATGAAAATTAGAATGAAGAAATAGTGAAGGAGAGACTGAATATTGGATGGAAAAAAGCTATATTTGCTGCTTGAATTTTTCATAGAATCAGGACAGAGGTCTGCTTGTTCTTCCACTCTTAGTTTTTGGGGCAGGTGGACAGAGAATGTAGTTATGAGAGAAGTATCTTAAGAAATCTCTTCATCACCCTCAAAAAAAGCTGGGAATTAATTCCTTTATTACAAGAGGGACACAAGAAACAAGGGTCTCTTTGTTATAATGACTCCATCTCTGGCTTTCCACCTATAGTATTCTTCCTCAGGGGATTATCAAGATTATTAGTAATTATTACTAGTAAGCCATTACTATGAATAATGGTAATTACAATATCATTTAAGGACCCTAGTCATAATCACTGTGGAAGACTTACGAGCATAGTGAGGACCAACGCTTTGCACGTCTGAAAATGAACAAATACAGAGTTATACTCTGGAGAGCACAACACTCAAAGCCTTTCACCCCTAAATGGCCAACGGCAGCATCAGACCCGGCATTTGTCCACAGACAAATGACTGACAATTTTTAACAACCTTTTTTTTGCTTTTAAAATAGAACAAAGTGAAAACAGGAGGATTGGTGGAACCACATAATCTCATCTCCAGCCCCAAAATGTTCTGGTTGTGTGACATTTCTGTTTACAGTAAATACTGTTTTAAAGAGCAACACAGATCCAGACACCAAATGGATCAAGGACACATAGAGAACATTCAGCCATTATGGATATTCCATTGAAGGGCAACAAGATTTTGTCCAATCCAGTTGGCCTTATTTGACAGAATTCTAGGTTTTTTTTAAGAGAGAGCAAAGCCCTGCCTGCTATGATTTAATGTCTAACATATGCTCAGAGTGGACACACCTTAGTTTTCCCACTTTTTACATTTCTTTTTATGGTTTTCACTCAGGAACACATACCCTCCCTTCTCTTTTTGTATCAGCTCTAAATCCTTGTCTATCTTGCTTTCCATCTTAAGAGTCATGACAGAACTCTTCTAAAAGTACTCTGCTGACAATTTCTGATCTGGTTTTCCACTAAGATAAGCAGAATAGCATTTATAACCTTTTAACTTCACATATAACTTCATAATTTTAGTTTACAACTATATAAAATTTTGTAAGGTTTTATTTTTAAAGGATGGTGTTATCTTAACATGAGCTATGAAGTTGATATATATACACATACACTATGTGAGCACATATACATATTAAATATGTATATCATTATACATAGACATATGCTTCCGACAAAACATGGAGAGGACTTTCCATGCTACAAAAAATGGTATTTGCAACTTCAATCCAGAATATATTGCAAAGGATATTAAAATGTGTATTGTTCTATTTCAAAGAAAAACATTTTTCAATGTAACATGCTGCAGCTGTATTTGTTAAAATTTCCTGATCATGGGGGTCGCTGTAAGAAACTCAGCACTACCTTCACAAAGGTGACCAGAAGCACTCTGCCCAGAAGTGCCCCTCCCTCTGCATTAGAGGAGGAATTGTAGGTCAGATGCTCACAGGCACATCCATCAAAGCCAAAAAAATAGTAACACTATATTTAAGAACCTAAAATCACTCCAAAATTTATAGAATCTTGTTATCCAACCTCTTTATTACTCTGGCATTACATCTACTTAATTTCTGGTTCAGTCCAGATGCAGCTGAATTTCAATACACAAACACTGGTTTTTGGTTGTCAATCTTCACATACCTGTTTACATGAATTTAACAATGCTGCAGGGCTTAAAAAGACAAGCATTCAGGGCTGGAAACATGTGACAACTGCTATATCAAAGCTTGCACAAAGTACAGAGCAATAGCAACTTAGGCCAGCTCTGTTATCTTGAGCACAGAATCTTTTCCAATGCCTCATTCTTAAAAATTAGGTAGGCCTGATAAGCTATATCTATTTGCATAGAAAAGTAACTTAAGTCTTTCCTGTTGCTTAAATTAAGCAAGTTTTAAATTAATACCACAAACAAGGTACTTACTAAGGAGGGAAAAATGCACATCATGGGAAGCCCTATTCATTTCAGCTACACAATTTTGGAGTTTGGTTTAGAGCTTTAGGGTTTTAAAATATATTTTCATGCAACATTTTTGCCTGTTAGCTCATTTTCTTTTTCCCAAATTCAGCTAAAATCTGCTTTGGATATGAATTTTTGCATAAAAATATTTTTAAAGTTTTCAATTTAGACTCATGGAAATTATCAAACTATTATATGCCTCCGTTCTTCTGTGAAATTTAAAGGTACCTCTCACAACTTTTAAGCACAGTGTGCTCCCCAAAAGAAGAAAGTGCAAAAATATAATTGTCAGATTAAGCCTCAAATTTGCTTTAATGTTTTCTCATTTTTAAGAACTGATGCACTCTCAGTGCCCCAGTTCTATATCAGCCCTGAAACACACACAAGACACATTCTTTACTTTGTTGCTGCATGAGACCCTTTCTACATTAAACATTTTTGCTTGGTCCTTAAGCAATAAGTTAGGCAGAGAGTGTGACAGACAAGTTGCTATTTCAGACTTGAAACAGCACCTGGAGGGCCAAGACCTTTCCCACTTTAATAGCAGACAGAGAATCATGGCAGTGACCAGGGTCATATGGTGGGTGAGGAAGTCACTGATACTGAAGGATCAGATGTCACTGTGACAGCTGTAATAACCAGGGCTTACTTCCTTCAGCTAAAAAATATCCACAGAATATGGTGAATACACTGCTGCAATATGCACCTCTTCTACCTTTGTGTCATGCTATAAACATTTAACTCCTGAAGGCTCACAGTGCAAGAACAGAGCAACTAACCCTCACAAGACATTATAAGGGAGATATGACAGAAGAAGAGGGGCTTTTTTTTTAATTTTGAAAATTCAGCAGAAAAGTTATTATTTGCTTGTTATTGACAATTCATTCCTCTGAGATAAAACAACTTAGTTACTAGAGGATCCCAAGGAGACAGCAGGCAGTGATGAACAGAACAGCATTCAATTGCAGCAAGTGAACATCATAAAACATGCAACACTGGATTAAAAAGTAACCTTAAACTGTTTAGGGTACACAAAGGCAGCCTAGTCAAAACACTTCAACAATGATTTAAAAATCTCAAGTTAGAGGCCAGTTCCAGCCTTCAGGGAAGCCTTCTCTGTTCATAAGGAGCTTAACTAATCATAACTTTCCATGACTTATCAGAACTGGATGCAGCGTGTCACAGCACGATAACTGAGCTCTGGAAATGTAACAAAAGATGTCTTTTTACAAAAATAATGGTGAGACTAAACCCCAAATTTTAATCTTTGAACTTGGTGGGGGAATAACATCCTGTTACTCATTAAGTGTTTCCATTAGCATGCAGGGAGTCTTAGGCAGGCAGCTCCTGTTTGTGTTACTATGATGTGGAGGGCAGCACGTGTATCAGGAAAGGAGCAGATTTCTGAAACCTGGTCCCAGGATGCTGCACAAAGTGCATCACCAGGAAACAGGACAGCCAGCATCAGACACACTGCATCTCTGCAGATAGCTAGCTATAGAAATATTAAGTCTACCTAAAAAATAACATTATTTTCAGTTCATCTAATTGCTCAGTATTAACAGCATAGTGTTTAAGAAAACATGCAGTATTTATTTTCCAACATGAAAAAACCTCTAGCTTTAAGAAAGCTTCAGAGTTAGAGTTAAATGGAGCCCAAAAAGGACCAGATTTCTATCTGTGTTTTCTTCAGTGTAGTTCCAGACGCATTAAGACCTCGGCAGAGACCTGCAAATATTATATACAGCTTTCTTTTATCTTCTGGAAAAAAGGGGGGGGGAAATGGTATGAAAGAATGAAGCAGTGCCAAACACTACAAGAAAGGCTTAATAAATAGAGCCCAGGGTCACAATGTTGCTCTTATTTGCCCTGAAATATATCACTGAAGTTCTGTATATTCATATTTGTTTACATTATAAATGTACTAAATGAGCTAATTATAGTGATCATAATTTACAATTAAAAACAAACAGTTAGAAATTTCAAAGGCTTTCAATATCTTTTCTTTAATCATTCACCCAGGCTCAAAATATGCATTTTTTAGATTAAAGCATTAAAGTTGCTAATTATATTCTCAGAACTAACAATTATTTCTTTACCCTTTTACTACCTTCTTCTGGCAACAAAAAAATGTCAGCACTGATTTAATTTTTTGTTATTACTGGATTAAAAGAAGTTTCTAAAATGCAATTAAATGTGCCCTATAGCTATAGTAACTTTTCTATCAGCATCCAAAGCCTCTTCACTAAAACAACAGCATAAAAAAATTATTCAGACTTTCTAGACATACTTTTTTCTCCTTTTATAACACATTCCTTTGGTGATTATCTCCAATGACAACTCAACCATCTTAATGAGACTCTGCAAATCTAGATCTTGGTAAAAGGAAAAAATGAAAGTTAAAGAGGCTGTTAATAGTGCAAAACCCTGCACATGTCAGGCACTGGTTCTTCACCTTTGGAAGCTTGGTTCAAGTTCTCCCTGGGGCCCTAAGTGAAAAGTTCAATAGACTAAACTATGTCCCTACCTGATACATCACAAAATCAATTACTTTACGATAGTATATTTGGTAACCTATGCTCAGACAGAATCAAGTTTTTTTCCCATTGGGAATTCACCAATTACCTTCTCAGTAAATTATTCTCAGATAAAAGAGCAGTTCCAGCTATCAGCAGGAGTTTCTCCTTTTACTGCCTCTCTTGCTCAGTAGTTGGGCTGGTTTGGAACAGTGATGTCATGCTCAGCCCATGCACCATTAGCTGCTGTGTGCTCACAGTGATCCATGGTGACAGGACACCAAAACATGATTCAGTGCCCACATTTGTACTGGTTTGGAAAAGAAGAATAGTCACTTCAAGCAACCAAAGAAAAATTGTAGCAAGGAACATAACTGAAATTCTACAGCTCCTCAAGGAACTGGCTTCCTCTGGAGAACCTGGAATGGTAAGGCCCTGCCTTTACATGTCACAGTTGTGAATACAATTTTCTAACTGCCATCAACAGCATCCTTGGCCCAGGTTTCAAGAGCACACTGATCTACCTCATTAGTAGCTCTCCCAAATTTGCATCTTCTTGTTACTTTTATAACAGCTTGTTGCTGGAGTGGATATTTTTATGTTAATCACTTAATATTGTTTCCAATTTAAAGACATAGTTTTGATGTTAAGTGAATGCCACTCTGAATAATAAATACAAGTCACTGGGTGGTTTAGACATGGAACATTCTGTATGCTGCTTTTTAAATCAAGCTCCAATCATTGCAAAGGACCATTCCAGCCCCTGCAGTCCAAACTAAAATCATTTAGCTTAGTCTCATTCTCAGCAGTCAGAATTTTGCTTCATAAAACCAGCAACATAATGAATGCTAACCAGCATCCTCTGTCAGAGTTGGCTGATGGCATGCACATTCATTGTCTCTGAAAGGGATTACTCAGTCCTAGCACCAAGTAAGTCAGCAGTGATACTGTCCCCATAGTAGTAATTTTGTGGAATCTATTCTGCTTTAAACAGATGTCTTCCAGATTAAAATATTGAGAGAAAGAGAGACGGAGGTGACAAATCAAACAGAATTTTGATCTTATTCTCTCTTAGAGTAGAAATGTCTAGATATGAGCAGCGAAAATGATGGGAGCCTAAAGGAAAAATCCCAGTGTGCAAAGATGAAAGAGACCGAGTGCCCAAATAAAGAATGGTGCAATAGACAGAGGCCACATAATGAATGATGGAAAAGCAAGAAGTCAAAATTCCTATTTACCCTTACACATAATACAGGAACATAAGGACATACAATGTCACTGAGAGAACATAAATTTAAAAAAGAGTTTTAGTCATGCTGATTTCTTATCACTGTTCAGCAAATATACACTTTCCCTGCTATAAAATGGGGATAATATTCTTTTTTCTTCAACACAAAAAAACTTGTTGGGGAAATATTCATATAATTCTATAATGAAGAATGCCATTGAAAATAATAAAAAGAAATTAGTAATTTCAAGTGCAGTGCAGGTTTGGATTGTACCAGCTGGCACAGCAGACATAAATAAGGCCCAAGACTATAGACTAGGCAATGAAGTTAAAAAAAAATATTCAATACCTTCTTTGTTGCCTGCAAATCATCACTCTTGCACAAAATGAGGCAACACTAATTAGTGATTTGTAAATAAGGATGCTACCCTAAGACATAGCTGAGAGAAGCTGACTTGGGATTCTAAGGCCATCTTTGAAATTCCAAGTGCATGATCTTGCAATTTCATTGACTTGCGTCTTTTAATACAAAGTTACAAACAAGTTACCATTTTTACAAAAATAATCAGATTATTAAATTGATTGTTTGAAAAAAAAAATAAATGTTTGAACTGCTTCTCTAGACAGATGCAAAAGATTTCATTTGTAGTCTTTGATTCTGTGAACATTTAGTGAGTTTCTCATAGGAATACTGCATTGCTAAGGAGCATTTCAATTCCTCTGTAAATGTTACACTCTTCTACTGAACTTTAGCAAGAAACCATTCTGAAAGCTCATGCTTAGACTTCTGCATCTTTCCAAGCACACTCTTTTTTCATTAAGATCAGAAATATGCCCACCAAAATGGTGATAAAGAACAACTGGGCAATTCAGAATTTCCTAAGTGCAGAACCTAATGTACCTGGTTCCATTTAAAGGGGCCTCTGGACAGTCAAGCCAAAATGTTAATGGAAGTATTTTGCAGACTGAATAAATTGTCTCAAAATAAAATAAAGGAGTAAATATATCAAAAGTTATACTACATACTTTATTAAATGTACAGTCCTGAACAAAGGGGACTTAAAGCATGCTATTAAAGCTGATTTTTCTTTTAGAGCACAGTTGGTATAACACAGCATATGCTTTTTTGTAACAGCACAGTAGGAATATTTCTGGATATGCAGATGGATTTGAAAATATAAAAACTCATGTTAAAACTTTGTATGACATGGCTACAAGTTCCTCTGGTAGGTTGAATGGGATGAACTCAGATGTGTCAGGCCAAAGCATGAGATGCTGCATCTAACAGAAGGGAGGGTAAGGTATCAGGAAAAACTTCTTTACTCCAACCATTGTCAACCATCAGTCTGTCCAGGGAAGTGTTGAGTCACCATCCCTGGAGGTATTTAAAAGATGTGTAAATGTGATACTTAGGCACATGGTTTACTGGGGGACTTGGCAATGTTGGGTTTACTGTTGGATTCAATGATCTTAAGAGTCTTTTCTGACCCAAATTATTCTGTGATTCTAGACATTGTGTTACAGAATTAATAAGAAGAAAACTGGCATGCCACAGAATAATTTTGTCACTGGTCCATGGATGTTTTGCAAAACTGTATGATAAATACCATCCTGTGTTTGAATTCTTCTGTGTAGGAACGTTTGGGGTTCTTTTTTGCATGAACAGAGACTAAAGGGGCTGGATAATGCAAATACTGATGTCCTTTACTTTATGTGGATTGATGAGTTGCACAATGTGTTGGCTCTGCCACATCCAAGTGAAAGATGCACCAGCTGGAGGCTGAGCGTTTTACATGCAGCATTGTCTTGCAAATGCCAGCAGACACAGCCTTACAGAAACAGTAGGACTCCTTGGAGAAGAATGCAGCTGGGGCATTTGCTCAGCATCAGATGTGCAGACACAGCACTGAGGGACATGGTTCAGCTGGGGACTCAGCAGGGTGAATTTTATGGTTGGACTTAAAGACCTTAAGAGTCTTTCCCAACCCAAATGATTCTATGATTCTACATTGTCCTAGGATGTTTGACTCTTACCTTAGAACAGCCAAGCAGCCCTTTAATCATCCCTTCTGAGCTTCATCTGTACCTCAGGATGAACTAGAAAGTACTTCACCATTCCTAAAGAGACATATATGTCTACTAGAGCAAGTCACTCTTGCTAATGATCAGCTGTCAGGAATGCAGCTGTCCACTGACTGGATCAAGCCAGCTAATGTTGGGAAGGAATCATAGAATCATCGAAGGGTTTAGGTTGGAAGAGATCTTAAAGATCATGGAGTTCCAGCCTCCTGGGCAGGGATAACTTCCACTAGACCAGGTTGCTCAGAGACCCATCCAACCTGGCCTTGAACACTCCCAGGGATGGGGCATCCACAGCTCCTCTGGGTGACTGGAGGGAATATGCAACTGGCAGATCCTTACCCACTGATGGTAAGAGGGGTGTCATTTGTATTGTAAGCAAATTGTCCAGCCACACCAAAAACAAATCCTATGGAGACCATGTCTAGGTTCAAGGCAGCATTCAAAATGACTGTTATTCTCCATATGCACTGGAATTACTCAATTCAGGCTGAATCTGGACACTTAAACTGTTACCATACAGGTTCACTTTCTGACTAAAGGATTAATAAACAAAGAGATTTTCAAACTGTACATGCAAAACTTTCCTGCATGGTGCACTTTTCTGTTGTTACAATCTTCAGAAGATAATATCCACCTAGTCCAACAGCTGACAAAAAGCAATGAAATCCATCATGTCACAAGGGTCCTAAGATAACTAGATAAGCAACTAGTAAGGAAATTTTAGTAAGGAGTTTCCCAGGTCTCCTGTCTGCATTGGATGCCAGGCTCTAACTAGAGTTAAAGAGGCAAGAATCCATTACAGAGAAAGTCCATGGCATAATTAGAAAACAATCAACACTTTTTCTAATGCTGATTTCTTCTTCACTTTAAACTGCTTCATTGACTTTAATTAAACTTGCCCTGGGTTATGAAGCTAGCAAACCACAGAAACATTTGAAAATTAAATAAAATAAAAGCATTTTTCTTGTCTGAGGGGTTTTTGCTTAGCTGTACCACACTTCTGACTTAGAGAATCTTTTAATTATTAGAAACGCTGTATGTGACACTGCAAGACTTTGTTTTGCTCTTGAATTAAGATAACCTCTCACTCCACAGTAAGAATCACAACATAAAATTGTTGAGACTATCTTCACTGCTCTTTGCAGAATTTCTCTGCTGTTTTTTAGGAAATGGTGTGATGCTGTTACCACTTACACCAGCCCTACTCCCAGTTTTGTCTAAGGCCAAATGAAAGGAATGTTGTATATTTAGAACACAGGCAATTTTCATGCCAATAGCTCAGGCCAAGGTTAAAAGCACATGACACAGACTTTGGAGGAATAAAGAGATGGCCTGTGTCCTGCCTAGCCTGGGTCTGGCTCATGAGAATATGACCAAAAATTCCAAAGAATGAGTGAATGGAATAACTTATAAAACATAATCATTGAGAGAAAAGAAGGTAGGAACAACCATATCAAATATATTCCAGCCTGGAGTCATCCAGTTTCAATGTATGTGACCCTCACTTTATTAAAATTCTAAACAAAATAAATTCTGGTCAAAGATAGGCCTGGCAAAGAAATAGGAAAGCTCAGGTCTGAATTAATTTTACAATTTGGTCTGCCTCTATTTTGAGTTGCTCTCTTCTTATCCTCTGAAGAACTTCATAGAGAGAACTGAGAAGGGTTCAAAACCTGTACTTTTTATCTCTAGAAAAAGCAAAAAAATATTTTAGGAAAATTTCAAGTTTTGCTAAGAAAGAAGCAATTACTTGCAACTGCATTCGTGACTTGGTGAAGTACCATAGAGTATTGTAGAGTATTGTAGTTTAACCTGGGGTTTAAAAGACTTGAACTCAATTTTTGAACAGTTTTTCTATTTTTTTTTTTTCCACAGATGTCTGAAAAACCAGAATTTCTATGCATCAGAAGGCTACTGTCTTCTACTACTCCTAAGATATTACCTAGATATTCTCACTAAGGTCCAAAGAAAGATCTTCAAAAAAGTCAGTGGCACCAGGATCAGCCATATAGATCTGTAAATTTAACATATATAAGATGTCTACAACAGAATACCTAAAAAATATGTAAATTGCCATTTGTTATACCTTGAATATACACGTAACAGTGATGAAATGGGAAGAGTTTTCCAAACTGGTAAAGACAGGCACTGCAAACAATCTATAATACAATACAACTCTACTTATGTCCACTCAAGCTGTTTAATACCACAACAGAATTACTCCACAGCTTATGGACATTTTCCTTCACCAGAGTCTTTGAGAACTTTCCATTAACTTCAACAGATGCCAAAACAGGCCCAAAAGCAGGAAATGAAGAAATATGCTCTACCCAAATGAAACCATTGTGGGAATTTAGGTAGGTGGAATGTAATTATTCACATTTGGATCTGTATAGAGCACTAGGTTTATATCCCCATTCTGGCAAATGTATGAGGTACATAAGAATCAAGAGGTGCAGGGCTGCTGGCTTTCCACTCAGTCAAAAGAAAAGAATAAAGGAAGAGAATGATCTGTTCACTTGATGCTGAGTAAAAGGAAGCAGAGACATTTATTGCATCATCTGCAAGACTTGCCAAGAAACAAAATGTATTAAGTAAACAATCATATTTGAAAAAGTAGAAATTTGGTTCTTTGCTGGTGCAAATTATATGGTTTTCTTTCTTTTGTGTTCGGTCCTAGGGAAATATCTTTGGAAATTAGTGTCTTTGCAAAATACTGATACTTATCATTTCTACATTCATTTATATAGGTGAGGACACCAAGAAACACTGAAAAAAATAATGGATTCTCTTGCAAATGTACTGGATTGTAAAATAACGAAAAGTTCCAAATCTTGTAATAGAACTGCATTACATTCTAGCAAAGTGGATCCATTTCTGAGGTGGAACATGACAGCTTTTTAACTTTCTACAACAATATGTGACAGAAGAATAGTATATTCAGTTGATACCATAGGGTGATTTATGGAGGCAGAATGTAATAATATAAATTGAGTTTCAGAAAGACACTGTGACTAATCTTACAAAAAATGCTACAGGATGTTTAATAATCCTGGTGGGTCAGAAGTTGTTCCTCAAAAAATTCTCTTAAGACTGATTGTTATTAAACTATGTACTGCATTTGGTTCATTTTTCACTTAACTATGTAGTCTAAAACTGCTGTCAAGTGCAAATATTTGAGTTGTAATTGGATACCCATACAAATGGAATAGAGCCACCAAACCTCAATGAAAATTACAATCATAGAATACTTAAGGTAGTAAATGTCCTTTGAAGAGCCATAAGACAAGCATCTGTCCACATCTTTTGAGGGGTCCCTAGCAGAACTCATGGGTGTTTATTGTCCCATTAATCAAAGACAAAAGAGCAGGAATGAGGAGGCACACTACAACTCCTTTGCATTCACTGTGTAACCCTCCTCCATTGCCTCCCTTCAGCATTTAAGGCTGTGATGCTTATGAGTGGCAATTCTGAGAAGACTGAAGCGAGCAGAGAGAATGGGAACACATAACATGTATAGTTGAGGGGCTTGACTCAAACCCCTTAACAATTAGCCCAAGTCTGTGTTTTGCTTACAAGGCCCCTGTGTCAGTCCTAGTGGAGAAGCAGAGCAGTTTTCACAGTATGTCTCTCCCTGTCTGCAGACAGGCCGTGACTGCAAGTGCTTGGAGCTCTGGTCTGAGCCGACATGGTTTCACCAGGAGATGAGAAACAAGCAGACGGCATTCCATGGGTCTGACACACACTACCACATGCAGCACTCCTGCCAAGGCCTCTGCAGGATGGGAGTGAGCCCGGCCCCATGGGATGGCAGGGCCTGGCTGGCGATCAGGGCTTGTCCCAGTCACGCCAGGGCAGCCCCAGCCCCAGGCACCTGCCAGGGCTGGGCCAAGACGTGGGGCTGGCCAGGCAGGGCTGGGGCTGACGGGGCTGGCCAGGGCCAGGGAGCCCTGAGGCCTGGTGGTGCCTTTGGGGCCTCAACACAGAAAAATAATATAAAAATAAAAATACCTTAAACAAATCTTACTCTAGTTTTGTTTCATAGGGCTTCCTGTCTTTTCACTGTGTATTTTCCCCTGCATTTTCTTTATGATTTAAAATGTCCTTAGCGATAGCTTTCAGCACTGCATGCAGCTCTTTTCAGTTCACCCTTGTTAATGAGAAAAAATGAAAAAGCATGTTTGTGCATTTTCAGAGGCTATCCAAATGGGCTGAGATCCACTTACATGGCATCCTTTCCTTAGCTACACAAAAAACCAATATTTTTGTAACTCTGGAAAATTTGCTCCACCTAGAAGTTTGGCTAACACTAGCATTTTCATCCCAGATTTTGGGCTTCCTATAATGCCATAAAGTTTTTGTTAACCAGCCCACAAGTTCCTTAAAGAACATTTCTCAGACGGTAAATAGCAAGATGCTTAATGTATACAGTATGTCAGGTTTGGTCCCAATATCTCTCTTATGGCTCTCAGCCTTTTCCACCACATAATACACTATGTGCCAGAGACCACCCAGCAATTTTTTTTTTTCCCACTGTATTTCACATTACCTCTTTGTTAAGTTTAGTTGTAGACTTCAACTCCATAAGGTAAAATATTCCTAGATACTTAATAGCCTGTGGTTTTCAATCTATATTTAAACCCTGCCTTATCCACTGATCGTACAATATGTTCAGGGACATAAACTCCAACTTACCTCAGTTGATTTGGCATTCAGACATGCTTGCAGAATTCTCAGCTAGCTTCTACAGATTTTTTATGTTCTAGGAGCTGAAATAAAAATACCATTTATGATGGATGTATGATAATAAGTTCATTCATCTCTAATAAGTATGTATGATATTTATTAGAGATGAATGAACAATGCATAGCAAATAACTTAGAAAACTATTGTTTACTAAATATCCAGAAGCAGATCTCTTATAATGATTTGATGATTTCTTTGAATTTATTCAACATTCTCCAATTCTTACCATTTTTATTCATTGCTTTTCAACTTAGCTGTTCCAAATGTTCAATAGCCATTAGCCAATCTATGTAGTACAGCTCTGATGAATGTGTGTGAGAAGTGATTTTTAAAGTTTTCACTAGCAAAATTTGAGTATATAACTCTGATGATATTAATATTTGTCATGGCTTTGACAAACATCTGTGTGGTGACTTCTGGCCTAGTTACAACCACATTTGCATGTACCAATGCTGCAGAACTGGAAGCAGCATGGCATCACTAGTGCAGTGCTGTCCCTGATTAATTACCACCATCAAGATGGAAGATGTATAAACTCAGGTGTAGTATCAGGTTGGCTCTCTTGCTTTCAGAATCCATGCTAGAAACCTCCTATGATCAGCCCCACTTCCTGCAGATGTAATATCCCTGGAAAATACGAGCTCTTGAACAAGCTTGATACTATTTGTGCTGTGCTCCTACATCCAGAACTGTGGTAGGGGCCCCATGTTTTCTGGCTACCAGTGTAACCTTCCAAGTCAGCTCTTTTAGAGCTTTTGTCCTTCACAGACTTAAAGAAATAAAGTCAATATGAAATGAACTTTCTTACTCTTCTGGGACAAAATTTAAATACACATCACTCACAGGACGGGGGATGATATCATACAAAACTTACCTATACCTGTGAAACAGTTTTCTTAGAATTATCCTTCCTGAGTTAGAGGGATCATTAAATAATATGACCAGAAATAGGTTTGGTACTCAACAAAAATCATTTAAATAAGGAATATTTTGTATACCATAATTTATTATGCACAGAGCTACCAGTACTAACACAGAGGAAAAAGAACCAGGTTGTTAGTTGATCTGTTAATGCACTTAAGTGTCAACAGGTGTGATCGACTGGAAAGGGGCAGGTGTTACCAATGTATTGGTGCTGTCATAGAAGAAGGATGTTCTGCAGAAGCCTTAAATGTAAACTTTAAATTGACAAGCTGTTGATATCCTCTATCAGCCACCACCTTACAAGCATTCCACATCTGATTTAAGGTTGGAAATGTGCCAGAAAAAAAAGCCTAATACTTAAATATGTGGGTACTAAAACACTTGAACTTAACTCTGACATCTGCACATTTAGGTTTTTATGTTCCATAAAGATGTCATCTTCAAGGGAGGCATCAAACCCTATTTCCGTCCCCTGTAGACACTCATTTGTAGTTTCAACTAAACACAGCACCAACAGATAGCTGTGCAGCTAAACTACTTTACTTGGATCTCCATGATACAGTGCTTAGCAACAAAGATTTAAGATCATCTAAAAGACTAAGATTAAAAGTTCTTCATTTTGGGACCATATAAGTTAAAGAGAAAAAAATACAATGTGAATACTTAAACAGAAAAAAACACGAAACATGTTGAAAATGGACAACCTAAACAAAGTCTGGAACAGTGTGGTATTTTTTACTGCAATATTTAATCAAATTAGTTTCTAGTTGATGTTACATATGAAATCTAAAAAAATTAAATAAACTTCATTTATGTTTTTCCAAATACACTTCACTCCTTTTTAAAGTAAGGGATTAATAACATTTGGGATGGGAAAGCAGTGTAGATTGGCACAGAGTAAATCTTCTCTCAGCACAAGGCTGGTTTATTATACAGGGCTGTTTTATTATACTGGCTTGAGTCCTGAACTGCAAAAACCATTCTTTGCCAGTTCTCAGAAGTCACAGATAGAAAAGATTTTTAAGATTTCTTAATTCCAGAACACTGGGATCAACATTAATTCAGTCCATGTAATAGTTATCATAGTTTTTCCAGTACTCTGCACTGAGTTATAAGCCCATCTAATGATGACAACTTACTGTAGTTCTTGAAGATGTCTGTTCCTCTACCTAAATAGATTGCTCCTAGAAAAATTAATTTTCTTCACATTTTCAAAAATCTGCTCACATCATCGCTCCTAAATACATATTCTTTTAACAGTCCTGAACACTGATGGACAGTTATAGTGAACTGTCCCAAACAAAGAGGTAGCTTCATAAAACAAATCACATAGATTTACATATCTGACCTTTTCTAAATTCCAAATAAATTCTGCAAAGGAGAAGATGTAGCGCATTAACTCAATTTGCTCATGGGATAGAGAGACCAGAACGGAGCTCTTTAGAGAAAGCAGTATGCTAAAGCCAAAGCACAAATGTGGAATTTGTTCTGGTGCAGAATGCCATGTTTGTCATGGTCAAATCCCACACAGCTCCTGATTTAGGGCTATACCATTTCACTGGATACTGTCTTGTTGTTTACATGACATACATTTCACTCAGAATGTCTTTAAAAAAAGAATGCCCCCCTCTGAAGATACACAATATGGCAACAAAATAATTTCATGGGCTGTTATGCAGCCTGGATTAAGCAGAACCATTAATGTTGGGTTTTGTTTTCTCTGAACACTGCCAGTACTTTGTAGTTCCTCACAGTAGTGTGGTTCCTACTCTCCTGATCAGATCTTCTGAGTGGCAAATGCTTCTTTAAATCTCCTTGTTGGTGAGCACATTCTAACAAGGCACCACCATTTTCTGTTTTGAAATAAATCACTCAACTTTATACAATAAAATTAGTAAAAATGTCTAGTATGAAAGCATCCCATTTAAATCTACTGAGCAAAATACTTCTATAAAGAAGGATATTTGAGTTTCTAAAGAAAGCAACTAGAGCTGTGCAATGAGTTGGTTTCACAGGGAATTTCAGAATTTGGTGTTCTTTGTCTTTGGAATAAAAATCCCCAAATATATTGAAATCCATCATGCAGCAAATTCTGAAATCATTTCAGTGTGTAAAACCAAAAAAAATTCCTTTTATAATTTCTAAATGTTTTTACAGTGTGTGAAGAGCTCTCAAACTCCTCATGTGGTGGTAGTGACATAACTTCAGATCCCTGACTACTTTTCATTACATAGTCTGGACAGAAGTGCAGCTAAGGTCCTGCCCACCTTGGGAATTCCAAATGAACATCATTGCTTCCAAGACAGCCTGAGTGGTCTCTATACTTGACTCTCTGTTGGTCCTAGAAGGCACAGGTTGTAGAAGAGCAAGGACCCGGAAATTCTGACCCAGTAGGTTTCACCAGACTGCCAGAGAGAAAGAAGTGGGGAGGAAAGCAAGCTGCTTTGGTTGGTCATTGAAATTGAATCATCTTTGCTAATTTTTTTTCATGCATTGCATTACAGAATTGTCTTTTTAATCCTCTTTTCTTACCTGCACAAAAGACAGCATCTAGGTAATGGTCATGTAAAGGAAAAAGCACCAAAGTGCAGTGAGATCAGATATGCATTTAAAAACAATTTTTTCTTGGATGTGGAAATACACAGCTAGACTGAAACTTCTTGGAAACAGAAAGCTTGATTTCTCATTTGCCTAAAATTCTTCTATGAAGCAGTTAAAAATAATGCTCACAAAAGAATGACTCTGCAGATGCTGCATTTGCAGCAGCAAATCTGGGCCATGCCAGGAAGAATTAGAGTAACTTGCCCTGTATGTTTCAGACCAATAATGTACCATGCACAACACAAAACCCTATGCCTCTGGTGAGGGTGTTATTTTGCCAGTGAAGTTTCTCTACACAAAGATCTGTGTCAGAACATTCTTAAACTATAAGTGATTTTTAAAGTTCAGTCCTCCACAATGCAGACACCAAACCCAGGACTATCGTACAGAAGTGTATTATAATGCATAGGAATGTACATTAGGAAATTACTCCCAGTCTGGCTGCCATACCAATGCGTATCAATGCAGCAAAAAGTGTATGGTAGAACAGAAGGTTTTGTGCTACAGAACAGATAAGTGACATGGATTGAAATTATGGTAAATTTAAATTGATGGCCTAATTAGTATTATCTCTTTTTGTATTCTCTGTAAGAAATATTATCCAGGAGGAACTCATTTTGCATTAATGTTGATATAAAGTGTAATTCTGTAGCATTTTCATTGTAATCTGGCATTAATTAATGCATCATTATTCCAAAGTGTTAATTAAATTATTACAGAAGGGGACATCTGACCCAGTTCAGAAAGAAAGAAAATAAGTATAGTGCATGAGAATTAAACTTTCAGAGGTCTGAAATGAAGGTGTGAGTTCCCATAACACTAGGTTTGTGTAGCAGCACAAAACCAAGATGAAATATAGACATGATATATGACTCATAAACCACAGTATGACATCAACATTTGCTCACTCACAATGGAGTCTGATGACAGCATCAGAGCCTCAAAGACAGGCAGGCATCAGAAATCTGAAATGACCCATTTCTAATAGGGTAAATTAAATAAACTGTACACTGACTATCATGAATTACTCTCAAGGAATTCAGGGAATTGAATAGGGATACAAAAAAAATAATCACAATTTCTACAGGCTCTATTACATACCCTGCTGCTGGGCAGGAATACCACTGCTATACAGCCGCTGGGAGTGCCAGGGCAGATAATCGGGATGAATTGCAAATAATCTTGCACTCTTCAGTGTTGATTATCTTGACCTTCTGCCTGCAGTCCTAAGGGGCTTCAGTGAAATCTCTAATCAGCATTTCAGTTGTTGTTCTTTTTACTATCACCTGGGTGGTAGCTGTTTTCACATACAGGCAGGAAAAAACCCAGTCCTCTACCAAAGGATGTACAGTCTGATCCAATGCCCAGAGAAAGCTACAGAAATCTAATCCTGACTTAGAGAACTGGCATTTAAGCACGCAAATTGCACAAGCAGACCTCTGAGGGAATGCCACTGGCAGCAAGTGGGGCTCTCTGCAAGGGGCCACACAAGCTCCGTGGAATTGGGGTTTCTGTGAATTATTAAACTTGATTAATAATTCAAGAAAACATTAGTCTAGAGCATGAAGCAAATCCTATGCGATGTGACCTACCTTCCAGCTATACACCAGAGCCAGAGTTGCACAAGATACTTCCTGGAGGTGGCTTCCATAAGATTCAATGTCTACACTATTCAACAACTCTGTTTCAACAATTATCACTTTCTTTTGTTACATTTGGGCTTGCATCGAAAGATCTTTAAAATGTGAAAGTTAAATGAGGCTCTTATAAAGAAGTGGTTTGGGTGCAGTATATTAAAGGGAAACTTCAAAGGAGCTCAAGATACCTTTCAAGCTAAGGTACAAAAATTTAAACAAGAACAAAAGCCTCTCTTGTATTTTGAAGCATTAATTGTTCCACTTCTGTTGATGTAAAGTGAAAGGAGAAGCTTTTAGTTAAAAGTACGTAGTATCAACCAACATGGAATGTTCCAAAGTCTTATGGAATAATTTTAGCTTTGATATGATGGCACAGGTGGGTCTCAAATTATAATGCTTTCTGTAGCATATGCAATAATTTTTGGTAGCTGAATCCATTAGACAAACATTAGTGCTTGAAGAGATTATTGGCATAAATCAGAGTTTCACCTTTTATATTTATAAGATATTTCATATTTATAAGGTATTTCATAACTTTTTGAGTGTTGTTTGTCACATAACTTTGTGAGTGTTGTTTGATATTTCATAGCTTTGTGAATGAAGTTTTCTATATCATTATAGCCTGGTTTTCAAAGGATAAAATACAGAACACTGCAATGTTTGCTCTTTCACCCATCTGTCAGCTCCCCTCCTTCAAGGAGGGGGCAAAACTCTAGAAACTGTAAGAACATAAAGTCTGCCATAAGTTTCATGAAAACTGGCAGCTGGGTAGTAAAGAGACAAATTGGTGCTTCCACGGAAGAAAGGTTTCAACTGAGAATTTAAAACCTCTGTGGACTATTGGCATCTCAGGTGGCCAGTCTGTGGAGGAGTTCAGTGCCAACCACAACACGTTAGCTTGCCCACTTGTAATTAGTCAAGGTTACTGTGGAGGGATTTATGAGACACATGAAGTAATTACAGGTCTCACGTGAAAGTACATCATGGAATACACTCAGAGAAGAACAGTGAGCTGGTTTTGTGCAGAGGTAAAGTTCATTAGGATACAAAGTGCAAAAAACATCACATGCATTGATGCTGCTGTTCATAACAACCCATTGTGGTATAATTTGAGCGCACACGTAGATCAGCTCAGTAGAAAATAAATACATTATATATATATTGAGATGCCTGATTTTCTGGCTTATTGATAAAATATATAAACCAATAATTTTAATCTATAGTGCATTCAATTTTGGTCCATATAAGATGACAGTGACAGCAAAAAAAAAAAAATTCTTTTTCTTTTGCTTTGTGTCATGACAAGAGTATTCTTACTTTAGGCAGTATTCAGGCCAGTGGAGACACAGAACAATTAATTTACAGGTTTTTTAATGGTAGATGCTGGTTACTCTCAGTAGGAAAAATGCTCCCGATTTTCAGGAACATGATTTTTTACAGCTTTTGTAAGCTTCAATTGGATTTCTATGCACTAATGGTTGAAAATAAGGCCCAGTGTGTCTCCATCAAGACTTGTAACTAACAGTATAATACATACGTACACATACATTACTTGGACTGTATGCTATATATGTTTCACCTCTGTATTTTATGGGTTTTAAGTTAGTGGAAGTTAGGAGCAAATGACCCTAACAAGTCCAGGAGAATCAGTTATAAGTTTAAAAAATCAATAAATACCAATAAACACAACTAAATTCCCAGTCTCTCCTTCTTCCAGCTGGAAAGTTGGAAGTAGACCTAGGTCCTAGAACAGAGGTGCATGACAACATCAGAAGTTTGTTCTTTGCTGACTATTAACTTACAGCATTATCATAAACCCTACTGCCCTATATGTTGTTTATTTTTACAGTGAGCACTGCTAAAAATGCAGGCTTTAATGTATATATATATATATATACACATACATACACATATATATACACACACACACATGTATACACATACATACATACATACATACATACATATATACATACATACATACATACATACATACATATATATATATATAAAGCTTATTTTACTACTCAGCTTTTCCTACTAGATGTTAGAGTGGTCAGCCAAAGCTCCAGAGATATACAAGGTTCATCTACATGTATGCAAAAAATTAATTAGAAAAGTATCTTATTACCATCACTTATGATGATTCTTTAACAAAGTGACAAAGTATTTTCATTATTTGCTGTGTACTTATGGATAAAAACTAAGTGTTGATCAATCAATATAATGATCCATTTGACCCATAAATAATAAGAAGATATGCAGAATTTCTAATAAAATTTCAATCCCAACAGAATTTTAATTCATTACTTTTGAAATATAAGGCAGACAGTTTGTTTCACTAACATGGATTTGAACTTGCAGAGGGTAAATTATCAGAGAGGCCCTTGTTGCTTTCATGCAGCAATACAATTTTATTAGGAATTGCAGGGAAAAATTAATAAGCACTTCAGAGTTCAGAGTCCTGAGGTACAGCACAGCTTAGACCTTGGCACATATTTGAGAACATGCCCTGCTTGGAGTATGTATTCTTTCAGTTTAAATTTTATTAATGTTGTGGGCAAGGTTAAAAGCTCAGCCCATGTCAGAATGCCAACCTCTGAAAAACCTCAGAACCTGCCAAATGGTCTGAGTTTGTCAGTGTGCAGTGAACGTGTTCCTTCTTTGGATATTCAGTGCTAATGAATGAGTTACTGGAAATGCACATTCCACTGCTGCACTTCTAGCATTCTAATACAGTGATTTCCTTTCAGAAGGAATTAGGAATTGCCGTGTTTCTCTGTATGGTGAACAAATGCAAGATCATCACGCAGCAGAGTCACAGTAAGCACAAAAATAATCTTCATTTCAGGTCAAAGTCAGTGCATTGAATTTACTTCCCAAGAACTCACAATTGTAGCTCAGAGATGAAGCTCTTTTCACTTCTTTCCAGTCTCATTTCTTTCTAACCTGAACTCATAAATGTTCTAGCTCCTACAATGAAACTTTGAGGTTGAGCTGGTAATGTTACCGAAATGCCTGATTATCAACCATGTTAATCCCAGCAGGGTGTACCAGGTTTATCTTCTGTCATAGAACAGTGTAAAGCAATACATAGATCCTGGAGCTAAATTTAAATGAGTTCTCTTACATTCTAGAGGGAATTCAGCCCTGGAAGTATACAGCCCCATGCTGCTGTAGCTATATTGCTTTCTACAGCACAGTGCAGTATAGACGTGCCCATCCATTCCCTCTGTGACCATGATGATGTCATGATGTTCAGTGGAAGAAATGGAATTAGCTACATGAATATCATAGCACGAAAAAAAAAGAGGTTCTAGAATTACAAGAATACTCAAGACACAGCTACACTAAGTTTCAGGAGACTGAACAGCTCAAATTAGGTTTACTTGTTTTGGTGTTTTCTCACTCCCCCACTTTGTTCTGTTGGGAATCAGATGCTCAGCAGAGGGTTACCTTCCAATTCCTTTCAACTTCTTAATTTCAAAGTATCACGTTGCAATCCTGGACAAAGTCTCATCTTCTCATCAAGACGCTCCTGGTTCAGGTTTGACAAAGTAAATATTCAAAAGCTATGAGCCATTGTCTGTTACCAAGATTTTCAAAACCTGTGAACTGATGCTGTTCTTCAGATCTAAGGCCAGAACAGCTGATTTAACTCTGAAATAGTCTTTTAGAAGCCGTACAAGGATTACAGAGATATACATGCAACATTTATAATCATAACATAGAGAACCTCCTATGGAAACATCAAAAAGATCAGTTAACAGATCTGGCAAAATCAGGTAAATTTGCTTAAGAAGCAAATCAGAAGATTGCTCAAGAAGATCTCCTTTTCAAAGGCATTTTTTTACTTCTAAGCAAGAGAATTTGAATACTTCCACAAGGCGTAACCAGAACAGAACTGCAAACAAGCAGTTATCTAAACCAAGACCATTTATTCTGCTGAACTGAAAGCCAAGGATGAGTATGCAGGATTTAGTATTTTTCCTCTATAGTAAATCCAATTTTGTTTTCTCCCTCAACATTCAATACTCTTGCAAATGTTCAGGAGTATAAAACCTGTCTTTTTTTTCTGCTGGATTTTTTTTGTCCTAATTCTGTTCCAAAAAAAGGGCAATAATTTCTTTTGGCCCCTGTGAACTGTATGCTTAATGAGGTGATGGGAATACAAACACAAGCCGATGAATATGTGAGTACTACTGGTGTGGAAGTGGGTGCAGGAGATGGCAAATGTACTGCACAAGAGCAGCTGCCAGAGGTAGGCATACAGAATGTGGCTCCTTCACAAAAGAATGAGATTTTTAGAGAATCTGGTGGAAAGCCTGACAAGTACATTTTGTTGCTGCTAAAAGAATTTATTTCTGCTGAAACCTATAACTCCTGGGTTAATAAAGTGAACTTTGATGGGACTAGAGGGAAATATGGGCTTCCCAGGAAAGTTAGGACAAACTTAGATGCATTTCTAGAACACAGATTTATGGAAGTGATTGAAGCTGATAAGATCAAAACCCAAGTTAACACTTTCCTTTGCCTTCCTATCACACGCTAAATAGACCTCTGCCACAGTTGGCCTGCAACCAATAAAACTAATGATGCCTGTAAACAATGCATTTCACAGAATCATCAAGCTCATACAATTAGTATCCATGCATGTTGTTTTGCTTTGAATTTTGAGGGATTTTACAGAACCTGTTGTTATGTTACAGCTAACTGACTATGAAAATAGGCAATGGCTTCTCAGGATTGACTGCTAAATCGCAAGGAAAAAAGAAAAATAGCAAGGAATTCAAGGAAAAAAGACTGAGACAGGATCTGAAGTAGTCTGATTAGTTTTGTATCTTGGTAATGGTCTACAGAACCAGTAAAAATGAAAGATCTTGAAGAGACTGCTTCTGTTACTAGTTGTAAAAGGTATGCATGTGTCCACTATGCATTTATAAAATTAAAAAGCCATAATTGGTGCATTTTTTATTTTTTTCCTTCCTGCTTACCAATGATGCAAAAATTAAGCACATGTCATGGTCTTGTTAGAGGGATGGTCAGTACACTGCTGGAAACCCGAGGAAATGAAAATCATGAGTTTGGCAGAGCATGTTAGAGAATAGTCCTTTCCTGTTGGAAAGGGGAACCTTTGTAGATGCATCCAATAACACTCCCTTTTCTGCAGGCACCAAGGGACAGCTAAATGGACTTTCTCTCAACACATTTACAGAGGAGGCCACTGAAAAAAACCAAATACCTGCTAGGCAGGGATGTGGCAGGTATAAATCAGGTTGTATGACAGGCCACATCTTCATTTTGATCATGCGAAGGACATATTTCCTTAGGTTCTTCAGGGAGGGTGATAAGAGCTCTAAGAAAACAAACAGTGTACAGGCTGAACAAATTGTTCTGATGAAACAGATTCAACTTGTGGGCTTAAGGTCAAGCTAGAATAGGCAGGTCTAGGGCTAACATGGTCTCTTTTTCTCATACATTTAGACTACAGGTTAGCTTAAGAAATGCAGGCAGGAAGCCACATTTCCACTACCTCTCTATTTGTAATTTTAAATGCCCACTTATAAGTATTTTTTTTTTATTTCATAAGTTTCACACCTTTCTCAATTATTTTCTCCTTTATTTTATATAGGAAGTGTTCAAGTTCAGATCTAATTCATACCATTTTGTTTTTTCCCATAGGCCAGTCCAGGCTTCTTTTTTGATGTCTTTTTTTCATATATCTTTTCTAACTCAATGCTACCTGCAGGTAGATTATTCAAATATTTGAAAGTTAGACTGTGGTCTATATGGCTCTAAAACTATAAAAGGTAAGTGCAATGGCTTCACTAGTTGTGAAGGTATATTTAGGTATATTCATGTGCATAGATGTGTGTGTACATGTGCACCTGTATGTGTATACAAACATAGGAACTCCCTGGTGGTTCCAGATATATTAAGTTCTCCAAAACTACTGGAAAACATTTCCTTTAATATTTCTAGTTCACCCATTTAATATAAATCAAACATCACAGACCTAATTAGACAATAATCTTTTAAATGCTTCAAAACTAATTGACTAGAGTACCTAAAAATTAACCTTACGAATGAACATTACACATTTCTGTGTTTCCTCAGGACTTGCTTTTCAAGGATCCTGACAAAAATGTGAAATACTTGCAAAATTAGTACTGGATTTCAGATATTATGGGACTACTACATTTTAGATTGCATCTGTAACTGAACTCTTTGTTTTAGGTTAACTTGCAAAGGAAGGAAATAGTCCACTTCTCAGTTAAATTCTTATTAAGGGAAGAATCTTAGTAGCTTTTTATGGGTAAAAATCTTTAACCAGTGTGCATTTTCAGTCTTGAAGTTACTTCAATCCATGAAAATGTTACATTTCCAAAACAAAGCATTGGAAATTTCTAGAATCAATTCAAGATTGTCTTTCTGTAATTCAACGTTTACTGTGGACTCTTAATAAATAACTTAGAATTATTTTTGTTTTTAATATCTGTATTACAACCCTCTATGGATCTATTAATAGTTTTGTATTCTTAGCTCTGAGCTAAAACAGGTCATGTAGCTTTATTATACATGAGGATTGACTTTCCCAAAGACCTACCTGCTTTTCAAGTTTTACTGGGACAGGCTTAAAAAATTATAAACCAGGAAGATATAATATCTTAAAATTATATGATCACACCTACTTTTTTCTAAGATCCTCACTATGAACAGTATTGAAAAATGTGCATGCTTCTATTCTTGTTCTGTCCTTTTGGCAAAAAAACATAACTCAGTTTTCACCCATGCCCTAATTTAAAGGCTTCCTTGTTTTCTAACCAACATGGGTATATAGCAAATTGAAAAAACCTTCAAATCCAGATACATACACAAGCTCATTCCTATTATTAACAGAAAACTTTAATAAGAAAAGCATTTAAAATGAAAGGTGCTTCTCCCCCCCTCCCCCCCCTCCCCCCCCCAAATTCCTATTTGGAAAAAAAATCCCATGATTTATGAAAACGTGTTTATCTGTAATTTGTTTCACTGATACCAGTCATGCATGACACTGATGACATCCAAGGTACATAGCGCAAACCTCCTTCTTCCCCTGGATTTCTCAGTTCCTAATTTCACAAAAAATGGAAGATGAGAATCTGAGTTTCATGAGTTGGTTAGACAGTATTGACTCAAAGCACTTTTTAACAAACTTTACTGGAAATTTCATTGAATCAAGCATATTGTGCCTTAAGTCAAGAATACATATAATTCATTTTGTAAACCATCTGTATAAATAAATGCCAACTGAAACAATCTGAATTTCTGGTCTGAGTTAAATCTTATATATTTAGAACCACAATATGCGAGTGACACAGTAGGATCTTGTTTATTGAGATACACAGTAGAACCTTAGGAACTGATATTACAGTGGAAAGTAATCTAAATTGCTTTCACAGAATTCCTGCTACTTTCAAGTAATAAAAATGTTACACTCTGCACTCTAAATAAAATCTTAGTTGCTATCGACAGTTTGTATGAGATTCAGTCAGAACTACCAAGCTGTGAAAATAAGGCCCAACTTCTGTTGTTTTTGTTGATACATTTGGCATCCAATCATGAAAAACAATGTCCATGTCACTAAAATGGCCTCCAGGCATTCAGTATATCTACATCGAGGTTAAACATCTATGTGAAGATGTGACAGCACACCTTATAAAAGATATTATTGAGTAATATAGACTTTCTGTAATAACCAAACAGTAAAGAATATAGCTTTTTAAAGGTCTCCCCATGGCTGATCTCATGACTCAAAGATGAGAGACTGTGCTGCAAGCTAAGTAATAAAATCTGGTGGATACTGTGGGCTAGCTTGTGACAAATCATATCAAAGTATTATTAAAGAAGGAACTTGAGACCCAAGACTATTATTGATTCTTGACAGAATTTCTTATAAATAAATGCTGCAATCTGATCCTGGACTCCCAAGGCCCTGGTAGAATTCTGATTATTATAGTGCAGGTTGCAAAACAGTAACATTATTATTAGTGAAAGCTGAAAGAAGCCTATTTGGTGTCAAACAGGTAGAATGGTCTAAAAAGACCAGTAGGAAAATGCTCTTCCCAGGCCTCATACACCTACAGCTGCAGATTACTGTTTAAAATGGCAAAATGATTTCTAAGCTTATAACAGGGCTGTGAACGTGTTAGTGGAATGAGTCTGTGACCCTTTAGAACACTAAGGACACACCTCCATTAGTGTCCATATTCCTGCACTGAAGAGGCTGATACAGTCAACTGAAATGACAGGGTGATAAATATAAAACCACTATCATCAATAAGACTGGAATGTAAAAGCACTTAGTTTCAGCCTAAGTAACTCACAGAAAGTTTGGTTTCAAGAACCAATGTATCATCCATCACTACTCTACCTTCTGTTGACAAAGTAATTGTAAGATATCTAGAATGGAGGTTCAATATGAACTGACAGTTTTGAAAGGAGGAATTGTGTGCTGCACTTACTCATTAAATGTATTTTCCTCCACTAAAGATGTTTCCTTTTTTAGTTTATGTATGAATAACTTTAGTTAAAGTTCCCTTGACACACTGACTTTGCTTTGAATAGCACCTATGTTCATTAACATAAAACCTGAAAGAAAATAATTTTAATGTAGCGTTTTTAACACTTCAAAAGCCTTTAACAAATTGATCGAGTACAATTATGTATTCTAAAGGGAATTTTAAAGAGATCACACAAGGTTGAAAAGTTCTGGGTAATAAAAAGAAAAAAAGCTAAGTAAAAACAGGCACTCTGCATGGAACTTTGACGCACAGAGGAAGAAAGTAATAAAATTATATATATTAAAAATCCTTAACATCTCTCAATTTTAGACAGATACATACAGTTTTTGTATGTATTACTTAGTGTGTGGAAAATACAATGCTCACTCGATAATGTGAAAAAAAGGTGCAGAGGTCATGATATTCAGAAAATGGAGAGAAGCTAAATTACCAGTCCACTTACTACTGGGACTACTGAGTCAAGGCAAATCTGAACAACTACTTAGCAAGGAGATCACACCAATTTATCAACATAGCTGGTTGCCTTTGGGTAGGAATAGATCTAATCATGGCATTCTTCTTTAGCTAATGGCATATTATTATTGGCATGATTTTAAAAGTCTGCATGATAACAGCATTCTTTCAAAAACCTTATGAAATAAACAACACATTGCAGCTAAATGGATCAACTGACATTGAATGAGCCATTAACAAATGAGAAATGGATTCTCATCTGCAGCAAAGCATTCTCCCTTACATTTATGGGTGTAAATTTATATGTGATTATTTAAAAAAAATAATTTAGATGGCGCTTTTGTCATTACAGAGTACTGAAATGAAGCCACATTGGCTATACTCAAAGAAAAAACCATCAGTAAATCACGATAAAACCATCAGTAGATGGAAAGTACAGGCCCTATGCCTTCAAGCTCTAAAGCCCTTCACCTTACTCTACATTGAACAGTCAAGAAAACACAGATAGTCCTTGTTTACACAAAGTATTTTCCCAGAATGGCAGAAGTTCTCTTTGGGAGGATGTTATAGGAAGACCTTCCTTTGCACACCCTTTGTGTCCACCTCCCTGTCAGCAATGCTGAGAACAGACATAAAATTGCACAGACACAAAACTGGCTGCACAGGGAAACAAACTGAGAAGAGGAAGAAAAAAAAAAAAAAAAGGCTTAAAATAGACTTTGGCAACTACAAGTTGCATGAACCTAAAACCTGTTCTCTCCAGTGAGTTTCTTCATACTATTGAGATGATTCTATGGATGGATCTGGCATACATTGAGTGATTTCTATAATTCTCTATTTTCCCTCAAATCCTCTCTGTTGCACACACAGAATGAGGGTTTCCAAGTGGGAAAACTTCAACTTAGCTTCAACGTTTACTGAACCTAGGCTTTCAGTGTCAGGCTTGACCCAATGGCTTAGTTTTAAGAGAGCTGATTTGACCTGCCTATTCTTTGTATCTGGTGACAACCCTGGGCACAAGGGATACATGACTGATGGTTTGTAACGAAACAGCTATTACTTGGTGTGAGATTGCTATCATAATTTGAACAAGATTTGCATTTCGCTGCAGATAAGGGGGAGTCTGGGAGTAGGCAGGTGATGGTGTCAACAGCAGGAGTGTGGGAACAAGACCAAACACAGGGAAGGCAATCTTTATAGCAATCTCCTAATGCTGAAGGAGTAAGAATATGGAACTTGCAACCCCACAGCCTAAGCACTTCTCCCCTTCCCAAAAACTCTTTAGAAAGGACAGAAGAAAAAGAATCTCCCAATCAATTTCAAATGTTTCCCCCCTATCTAGACTCTCAGATACAGTGATATGGCACTACAGACTGAATGAAGAAATTATGCTAATTTAATTTTTTTTCAGTAATTCAGAGCTGCTGGCTCAACAAAAAAAAATGTCTTTATAATATTTTCCTTAGGAAAAAAATCAAGTTTCATAACACAATGTTCATATAAATTAATTAAGCTTAGCAGTATATCATATCTTAAAAAAATTAAAAGTCTATGAGTTTATATTAACTAAATAGTCAATAAACAGAGGAAAAAGACCCTAACAATATTGGCAGCAACGAACCAATAGCACTGTGGATCAAATTCTTTCATACATACGCACACACTGCTCTCATAGTTCTCTTCTGATGTACAGAATGACTGGAGGAGTACAGTATCATTCAGTAAAGTGAGGATGACAAAATCTGTCAAAGGAAAGATGTTAGAAGTAAAGGTAAGTTCCAGCAAAGTATCAACAGAGTACATGTTTTGTTTATCCATCAAATGACCCTACAAGATGGAGGATTATTCTGTTAGGTTCCAATGCGTTTTTCTGGATAGGCTGGAAGGGATGTTTATGTTTTCAAAACTCAACAATCTCTGTTGTAGCATCATTAAAACAAAAACCCAAACCAAACCAAACCCAGATTAGTGCCAAGCAATCTTCAGGGAGGAGAAAATGAGTATGATTGAAGTTAAGATTTGAAAAAACAAATCTGTGTGTCGATAAATATAGTGATCAGGACTAGCGAGAGGTGTCAGACAGAAAAACCTGCTGCAATGTTTGTTGCTGCCAGCACACCAAAAATAAAGCCTAGGAGAGCTTGCTGAAAAATTGTTAGGAAAATTTGCAGAGCACTACAGATTGATAAAGTTTTTATCTTCAAAAGTGTATCATTTGGGTGGACAACAAGAAACAACACAAGAATCATACACTGAACATTCCTATGGCATGATAAGCTGCTTGTATCTGCAGAAGTGCAAGATCACAAATGCTGTATTCTTCTCTACCACATGCTGTCTTTTCAGGGTATCAGTTTTGTCAGGGATGAAGTGAGTTTTGGAGGTTCCTGGCCCTTCCCTAACACATGCTCCTTCTGCCTTCCCCCATTTCTACAGGCACACACCCTTGTGTTTAGACTGGTAGTTATTTAGAAGGGAAAGAGACAGCAAAGTGGCTTGGATTAAACTCCTCTCTCCCATACTATCTTCTCCTCCTACAGTTTACAGCTCCCTTACAGCAAAGGTATGGGAATAACCAAATGGGTAAAAATAAGCAAATGGCACAGACAAGGGACTTCACATCCAAACCTTACTCCTCAGAAAACTGAAATCTCAGTCTCATCTTGTGAGTACAGACCTTGGTATTGAATTAGGAAGCATCATCAGACTTTTAATCACTGTTTACTTTAATTAAGCGTATGGTACTAATGTATTCAGATAGTAAATGCCAGACTAAACAACACAAGTAATGGCATTTGGGCTACCTCTGAGAAAATCTGCATCAGTATCTAAAAAGCATAGCTACCTCTGTCTTGCTTTCCTCATTCCTATGGAAAGGGCTGCAGAAATGGGATAGACACGGGCAAGCTCATACTTAACTCCTTGTCTACTTAAGGCTACCAAGAATTAAATAAAGACAACACTTTAAAAGTCAAAACACATATAAAAAGCTGTCACATTGCCAAATTGAGGTGGGCAAAGTTACTGCATTATGAAGAGTGAGGAAATTAGTAAGATTTTACAACATACATCAGGAGATGAAATGTAGGAATAGTCTCAGCAAAAATAAGGAAAAGGACTGAATATTTGCTGTGCCGCAAGGAAGCGAAGAAGAAGAGCTGGATATCAAATTTATAGGTCCTTTGAGCTCTTGAGTGAGGAATTTGGAGAAGGTAAAATGTCATCATCAGTCTCAGCTGACTTGCTATTCTACTGCCAGATGGGACCATTATCATCTGATTGAATTATAATCATGTCAAAACTCTACTTGGATCCAGGAATTAGCTTTCAGGAAAACCCTGAGTCAAGGTAGAGCTTTCCTGCCTTTGTGATCTGTAGAACACATGATCTGAAATGGGATTTAAATATCTGTCTTTGGCTCTCTGAAACACATTAGTATGAACATTTGTTACTCTTGGTAACTCCTGTGTGGCTTATCTCTGTATGTTCCTTCTCTTTGTTTCTTTGTAATAGGCAAGTTGGTCACCTAAAAGGAATAGGTTAGTTTAATATTTTAACTATTAAATTAAATGCAACTATTTAACTAATAGTTTAAAGTATGATCGTTTTTTTACTCACTTGCAGTTCTTGCAAAAGGAGAGGTGAGAGGAGATTAATTTTGGAATTACTTGAAAATAAGTAAAAAGCAAAAAGCTCAGCAAAGTAAAAAGTCAAATGTCTGGTTTAGACCGTATGCAAATTTTTGATAACATTTCAGCACTAAAGGCATACTTGGTCTTGTCTCAGGCAAATGATTTTCCTAAAATACAAACTTATTTCAAATAGCAATGGGATCTGACTTAAAAACTGGTGCAGTTCTTGACAAACTATCTTTAAAAAAAATTAGTAAGCCTGTAGAATTTGTTGTTATCATCTATCTTATCAAATTTTCCATTGTAAAACTCTTCAATTGTGAATAAAAAGGTTAAAGGAGACGATGCTGAAGGATACCTTCTGGGCTCATTCACTCAATTCTTCATAGTGTTTTAGAAGCTGAGGAGGCAGTTACAGAAACTGCATTTATTCCAAGAAAAATCTTTGGAACAACAATTCTGGTGTTAATTCCCAACAGGACACAAGACATTTTACTGCTGCTGGCATGTCTTTCTCTTTGAAGGAGCAGAAGTCAGACTCCTGACATACAAAGCAATTAGATCACCCAATCAGGAATAGTTCAGCTTTAATTTTAATTTTTAGCAGATTAAGGGCAATTCTAACAGAATTGCTCAGAAAGTTACATTGGTATCCACAGCCCTTTTACATTCATTGCTACAAGAATTTATGCAGGTAAGTTTGCATCATCGAGAAGCTGTGAGTTATCTCTCTGTGTCACACACATATTCACTACAATTGGATAATTATTCCCTTTTTCCTTTTTTTTAAGAATTAACAAGTGTAGTTATGCAAGTCTTGCATCATTCTCATATAGTTTTCCTGGAAGGAATGCCTGGAGCTGTTCATGAGTTACCCAGCACAGTATCCCACTGTTGCTTCCAGACGTATCTGGTATGAACAGCTCTCTATCATTGTGCTGTCACAAAAAGGCACAATACAGCTTTCCAGTTGAAAAGCACTTCCTTAGCATGTCACAGTTTACCATTGTCTAATCTAAAATTTATTATAATTTATTTTGAATACAAGTATTTCTGTATATTCAAGCTGTATGTGCTTATATCTTCAGTGTGTAAATCACAAGCAGTGTAGAAAACTGAACATATTCTCATTAAGGGAAAGCTCAGCTACAAATAAGCTATCCCAGTGAAAACACTTTTATCTGCTAATGCCTTATAATCATAAAGAATAAGGAAATAATTCTCCTCAGATGGGATTTCCAAGATGAGATTTATAAAAGGGTGCCTAACTCCCCTAAATATTACAGCCTACAACAACAAATACGGGCTTAGAGTGTGTTTCATTTACAGATAAAAGCAGAAGAGGCTGGATGTAGCTTTCATTTCCAGAAGAGCTTTGTTGTGGTTACTCCGCTGACTAGAAACTGTGATTCCCTGCAACATTTAGCCCTTGAGAAAAAGAAGCAGGAGACAAATCATGTGAGGAGTGGTAGGGAATAGCAAAAGATTGAACAATTCTTCGAGCTTGAACATGTTTCACTATATTATCATCTCTGTTTGGCCAGGTGGTAGTTGAAACACATTAAATGAAAAGCTATGTGGGAGTGTAACACTATGCTACAGTTGCACTTTGTGCATACACTTCTTATCTCTTTAGGAACTTATTCCAGATGTTTCAGGAGAGGAAAATAAAACAATTATCTTGGTCATGTGTTAAGATAAGCTCTCAGCAGGTCTGGAAAATGTTTTAATCTGGCTTTCCAGCTCCTTCAGCAAATTCCCTATAGCATTAATTTTCTGAGCCTGTTTATATCCCATTTTATTTTCTCTGCTATTTGATGTGTGGAGAGAATTCAGTGAACATGATAATAAAAACACATCAATATTAAGTGGAAAACACTTTTTAGTGTTTTACTTCAGTAAAATATGGCAGTAGACTGTTGGAACTCCTATACATAATTAAGAAAAAGCTTATGATTTTAATTAATAACTTTCTCCTGATATATAGACTATAAATTGAAGTTTTACATTAAGAACATTTACTTAAAATCCTTATGGCAAAATACGATTTCAGCATCATCAATATAACATCAATATTTATCAGCCCAGGTAGGTAGAATTCTGCTTGTTAAGTCAAGGATAGAAGGAAACATTAAATCTCAAGAGATGCTTTAAAAGTAAGTGGAAATTTAATCAGTTATTTTAGTTTTCCTGTGGAAACCAACAATCCACAGAGCCTGGGTGAATCCAAACAGATGAGCAGTGAATCTACAGGACAACACATATCACCAGTTCCTTATAGGGAGTTGTTAGAAGAAAAAAATGTTATTCAAAATGCAATGCAGAGCACAGCAAGGCAGTGAGGGAAGGGGAAGGGGAAGGGGGAAGGGGAAGGAGAAGGGGAAGGGGAAGGGGAAGGGGAAGGGGAAGGGGAAGGGGAAGGGGAAGGGGAAGGGGAAGGGGAAGGGAAGGGGAAGGGGAAGGGGAAGGGGAAGGGGGAAGGGGAAGGGGGAAGGGGAAGGGGAAAGGGGAAGGGGAAGGGGAGGGGGAAGGGATGTTGTATCATCTCTAACGTATTCATAGGTTTTGCCTGTAATTCTCAGACCTCCAGGTCCATTCATTGATCACTTAATGAATACCTGGCATCTCTCCCTACACTGCTTGCCACAGACAACCTGTCCCTTCCAGCAGTGGTCAGCACACACAGTACCAGGACTCAGGGTCATTTCTACCTCTTCTGCTTTTGTTTATTCAGTTGTACTGATAAACTCACATTTCCAATGTTAAGTAGCTGCTATAAGCTCAGTACCATCACATGATATATGATGCCAGAAATCTTGCTGAATTGTCCTTCTTTTCTTCAGTCTAGGGCCTTTTCAGACATTTTTTCTAGCCATCCTGATTTCATTACAGCAAATGTCATATCTCCTTTAGCTTAGAATTTCCCAGTCACAGAACTCAGGCAGCTACTTTAATGTACTGTTAAATTTTTTAAAATACTTTCACGTTATACATCCATTCGCTTTTTAAGAGTAATTTCAAAATACTGTTATGTCCTGACCAATTTTATTAGTACTTCTCCCCCCTTTCCTATGATCAAAATTAACATCTGTACAAAGAATACACCCTCTCTTTTAGAGGATTACTTTTCATCTTGAATCATGCATAGAATATGCCTTCTAAATCTATCTAGTGTAAATAATGTGTAAAATAATCAAAGCATCATCATGACCTGACAGCAGAAGCCTTTTGATGAATAGGGTTTTATGTAGGATTATCATATGACATTTCCAAACTACATTATATTTGAGTCATATACTATTGCATTAAATTCTTCTATCATGCTGGATTTATACATTTAGCAAGTTATCAGCGTTCTCCTTTGTGGACAGATTTTTACAGCAATTGCAATCTAAAGCAGAAGAAGTACAAAAGGAAAGCAGTGCAGAGGAAGGATATTCTACTAATGAAGAATCAGATGTTGTTCTCATTATGTTGTGTTATTTATTCTACTGTTTAGTTCTGACAGTGTTATTGGATTTTTTCAGTACACCAGATGCTAATAGAGTCCCTAAATGTTATGTTTTAGAATGATGGATATGCTGAAGAAAACAGTGGTGTAACTACATACCAGATAAGTTGCAAGAAGTCCCTTTTGTCTCCCATCACTACATGCCATTCACAACAGTCAAATTCTCTTCATCCTACAGTTTCTCTGCAAGTGACCTAAAAACGCAGCACTTTCCCCAAAATTCATCAACTAGTGTGAATGATGCCTTGAGAGTACATGTATTGCAGCCAACTGGGTGACAGCCACGCCTTCATTCCAAATGCAATCACATACCTTAAAAAGTACATAGTTTAGTAGAGAGAGGCTTTTGTACCACAGCAAACACGGAGACTCATCTGGTTTTTGGCACCCATAAAAAATTCAATTCATTGAATTCCTCAGTTTGTATCAAGAATGAAGCTGAAACATCAGTACAGAGAATGACACTACAAGTTGATAGGACAGGACAGGAGAGTAAAAGCCAGGATAGGATAAGGAGAAATAGTCCTTATTCTTAAGTGCTAATTGATTGTCCCAGCTTTATGTATGACATAATGATGGTGATGGCCGTCTATCAAGAACATTAAGCAATGTTAGCTTACAGTTGCAAAAATAAAAAAGCCTATATTTAATAGAGAAGTCTTTCATAGAACAGGTGCAAAGCACTTCAAACACTCATGCAGCCTCAAAGGAGTGCTTTAGCATATCTTGGATTAAGGGTGCAAGTAAGGTAAGAAGAGTAGTCCAAGAAAAAGGTAACACATGAGATACAGAAATGCAAGAGGACAAATGATGGAACAATAGGACTGAAAGGAAGAAAATACTTATATAACAAAGACAAGTAAGTGGAGGAAAAAGAGAGTGTTAGAACAGTAGGAGGGGGAGAAGAAAGAAAAAAAATATGCTTTAGCATGTTCTTCTCTCTTCCCAGACTCAGCTCTACCATCTTGGGCATCTACCAGCTTGGGCTGACTCACCCAAGCTCACAAAACCTCTTTATTTACCACTGGTATGGAGCAGTGTACACCAAAAAACAGATTTTTTACAAACTGATTTCCTGCAGACAAAATCATTCCAGTACTTCATCTCCTTTGAAGAAATTACTCATTTAAACAGCAGAGTGGAGGAGAAGGAGGAAGAATGGAGAAGTGGTGAGGAGGAACAGGAAAGAGGTGTGATGGCAAAGACCATATGGCTATAGAGACTAATGCAGGGCTCACTAGTGTCCCCAGGGCTGGTGGTCATCCATACCCAAAAGACAGCAAGGCTAAGATCCAATTCCCACTTCCTACTATGCACCAGAGATGCAGTGATATGGTGTTTTTCAGCCAATGAACTCCCCATGCAAACCCTCTCATCAGTCTAATATAGCTCAGAATTCTAACCTCTACTGTGGTTTAAAATATATTACTTTTCCACCCAAAATACTATGCAAATTCCTAATTAAAGTAACACACTTGACCTTCTCTGCCCTCAACTAATACTGTCTACTCTGCATACAGAAAAAGAATATTTAAAAAATAATAAACTAAACTAAACTAAACTAAACTAAAATAAAATAAAATAAAATAAGATAAAATAAAATAAAAATAAATCAATAGCTCTAAAACAGAATTATCTCCATTTACCCTTTCTTTATCAAGAACTAAGTCTCTAGAGGTTCCTTCCAACCTTTCGCATTCTTTGAACTAACTCAAAGAATCCTGGCCTCTGATGGAGCTTAATTGCTTATCACAGTCTAAGATCTAATGGAAATAGCCTAGTATAAAATAATATGGTTCAATTGATATCAGAAAGAAGAGCATTGCTTAAGAACTTAAAACAATTTGGCTGCTAAATCCCCTGTATATTCTCATCATATCCACCATATCCAAAGATAACTGACAATTTACCAAGTGCTAAATTAATTAATTATCCAGAATTAATCCAGAATATTGAAGATTGTTTTTCTACATTCTGCTCTAGCAATTATTTCTGTAGCCAGGTTTTGGGTGAGAAAATGTGGTTCTAGGTTTTTTTACTTTTGGCAATAAATATAATCCATATAACATTATACTCTGAAAACATAGCAAAGAGAACATCTCCCTTCTTCATAAATATGAGTTGATTTAAGTATTTCCTGTTCAAATGAATATAATCATGCCTCAGTTTGGAATACTTTTGTATCACAAGTGATAACAAAAATATTTGGATGAATACAGTAATGAAGAGGTTAAATCTGACTGTAATTAGATTTTGGTATGCATGGTCATGTGGCTAATAGTAAATTTTCCTTGATTAACTGATCCTGTTTGTTAAGAGCTCCTATTAACATTAGCACACTCTATGTCGGCTGTGGAGACACACCATGGACCAGTGCAAGATTAATGAAGGCAGGTACGCATGCTGATTAGAATGTGGCAGTTTAATAAACTCTTCTAACATTAAATTATTTAATGCATTCATGCTCATGTAGGCTATTCAATGGTCAGCTTGACCACCTATGTGTTAATATTGGGAATTGAAATGCAGAGGATGGAAGAAATATAGCAGTGGATGAGGTAATTAGCTCTCATGTCTGATAAATGGGGCAATACCTATGTGTATACATGTTTTAGCACATCACAAATGGTGCTTTCATTAACTGGAATCTCTTGCTGAAAATTTTCTGAACGTTTAGTTTGATTTTGATCCCATAAACAATTCAGCTAACTACTATAGCCAGAGCCTGTTTAATATTTGAAGCAAATCTATAGCGAGCTATAGTGATAAAACACATTGTTCAAATATAACACAAAAATTATCTCTGAAGCTTTGAAGTCATTTCGATGTTCTTCCACTGTACTGCTTTGCAAGAAAGATAATGTTTAATAAACATTACCTGAAAAGTTACATTCTATGGGCTGACTCATGTTTTATCTTGTGTATTCCTCTCCCAAGTGTTACTAACAAATGGTTGTTACCTTTGCAGGAAATTTGTGGGCAAAGATTTCAAGCCAAACAGTTGCTCTTCCAAGCAGTACCAGTATCATCTGTGTACTTGGGTTACATTCCATCTACTTATGGGGCAACACATGTCTCATGTCATATACTGTATCAATTCACATTCAAAGCAACAGAAAACAAAGGCAAGGTTTTGATGTAGGGTGTGGGTCACCTAATGTGATGCATTTTGCTTTCAGTGGCATCCAAAACACATCAGTAGGAGAACTGAGGACTAGCCTGGTAGTCCTTCTGCTCAACCTCTTTTGCTGGCATTTGAATCTCTTTTCAGATCATTTAGCAAATCTAAATAAATGACAGAAATGGCTGATGCGCTTCAATTCAACACAATGTCCAGCTTCAAAATCCTTAACAAAATATAACCTTGCTAAAGCACTTTGGTGAATGAGCACTTTACTTATTGACTGTGGTCTATGTCCATTCATTTACAGTAAGCCACTCATTTCAAATAGCTTTTCTAACATTTTGAAGATTAAAATGTTATAAAATGAATAGCTTTAGTACTGATCAGCCACGTAAGTGCATATTACTAGAATTTAATTAGCTAAGCTATTACGTCATTCCCAATAGTACAGTGTGACAACATTGATGAAAAAGCCCCATCACTCCAGGCTTAGGAATCTTTCCTAAACATAGACTACTCAACAGAATTGGGGTGGAAACTGCACCATTCCCAATAAATTCTGGGTTCTATCACTGCAAAAGATTTTAAAAAATCAATGTATTGAAGGTGTACCTGAGACAGAGAGACATGCATAAAATGTAGGCAGCACTTAAAGGCAAAAAAAGTAGGACATTGTTAGTCTGCTTATGCTTACTTAAGTCATCTGAAAGATTCATAGGATAGCTGTAAAAGAAGAAAAAGGAAAAGAGGTAAACAAAAAAATCCAAACCAAACCAAACAAAGGAAAAAAAAAGACAGGACTTCAGAAAATAAATTGTTCTAAAAGAATGCTTTTGCTGAATCATGCTTGAAAGCATGATGGAGACATGTAAGCAATGAGCAGAAAGCAAGCCTGAGTTTGTGTAAGGTCAGAGAAGTCTAGAGACTGTCCTGACAATGCTGCTACACGGAGCTTGGTGATAAGAATAGAGGAACTGTTTCTGGTTGCCTGTGTTTTCTATGTGCAATCACAACAGGATTTTATCAACAAAAAAGATTATTTCACAGAATTACCCATCTCAGTTTCTTCCCTAATTGGAGCTATTAGATTATCCTAAGTTTCTATCTTTCTTCTTGGATCAACTAGAGTGAAACCATTTTTCATCTGCAAGCACTTTAAAAAAAAAAATTTAGTAATAGTAAAATAAGAAAAGATATGTCACACCCTTTATTCTAAGGGAACAGACCTCATTAACTTCCTTCCCTCACCTTGCAATGCAATATTTAATTTAAAAATCTGCCTTTTCTGACTTGGATCTCAGGCGAGCGTACTGGATTTCATCTGGTTTCACTGCGTGTCCCGTGCTGTTCCTCTGGGCGGTGTCTGCTCCTTGAGACTAGTGCTCTGCTGCATGCCAAATTGTACTCACAGTGTGCCTGGAAAAGACTGCTAATCATCGGGTAGAGGCAAGAAGACTGGCAGTAAAAGAAGAGCATACAGATCCATTCCAAACCAAAGACAGGAAATTAATGATTTGAGGGGACAGGATCAAGGAGAAAAGCACCAATAAAAATAAAGTAAAGCTGTATTGGAAGAGATGAAGATAATGTGAAAGCAACATAAGGAAAATGAGGTGGAGGCAAAGTCATAAAAGGAGGATTCACATGTTTGCAAGCTTTGACTTAATCCCTAGCAGTAGCTCCTGAGCACTTGTTGGAATATATGATTATATGACGTGGTAGAGAGGAATTCTAAGACGGGGAAGATGCCATTTCAGTTAAAGGGAACTTTCCCAAAAAATCCTTTAAAAGAGTCTGTGTGAATATTAAGCAAGATCTGTGGGTGCTGGTAGATCACAGAGGCCTGTGTATTTGAGGTCATGTGCCACATGATGCACGGATGAGCATCCTGAAGTTTGATCACCTGGCCTGTTTTGACAGATCTGGAGATAAGGATAGATGATTCTAATACATGGCAGGATTAACAGGAGGCATTGTCAGCTAACTGCCTACATCTTCCTAAGCGGCTTCCTTTAGCTTGTAAAGGCTTTGACAGTTGGCATTCTCAGATGCAGATTTCTAGAACAGAACTGAAAGGTGTGTGGTATTGTATTCTCTGACAAGCTTAGGATTCTGAATATCACAAAGACACAAGGACTGCATTGCATTAGGTAATTTTCCGAAGTTGCTGTACTTATTCCCGTGCTTGTCTAATCCTCTCTTCTCGCTCCTCTATAATCTCTCCAGGTCCCCCTCCAATGCCCTTCCAATTACAGTTCCATGCTGCCCATCATGTCGTCAGTTGGGAGATACTAGGTTTGGATTAGCACTAAATTCCCTTAAGTCTCTCAAAGTCTCCACCTGGGTATGAAGTAAGCCTGAAACTTTAATTATATCTGCCCAGCTGATATAAGTTTTTTCTTCCTAGCTAGACATTTGTGTTTCAGGAGACCAGACCAGTTAGCATATATCTTCTGAGCATGAACTAGCAACAAATCTGAAAGAAAAGCACCCTGAACAAATCAACTAATACTGTACAGTATTTTTAGTCTTGAACTGTAGTGGTTTTCTAAGCAAATGGCACATTTTTCACAAGTAGTTGCTGTACAAACAGACCTTAACATAAATGACGTTGAAGTCATCTTACTTCAAACGGTCAGTGAAATCAAGCAGATCATGGTTTTGGCTAAGTTGCCAAAATTCTTACATCTACAGATGTATTGATTAGCTAAATCCTACTGAGAAAGATACAGGGGCAGTTAAGTGAGTTCAAGCTTTGCCTTCCTCCAGAGTACACTTATGGCCACTCCACAGGCACTGCTGAGGAACATAAGCCAATGTATATCATGTTCCATTTCCAGCATTTCCTCAGTTGTGCTGTGCTCTGCTTGTATTATTTCCAAGACCTGTTTTGAATCAACATAGACTTTGGAAAGATAAGACTCTCTTTTACTATTTCAGAAATAGAATCTCTTTAATTTTCTCTTCTAGTATCAAAAATAGTAAAAGGGTTTATTATGTGTCAGGAAGTCTTCACAGCCTATCTGTGACTAATCTGACTTAATCATCAATATAACTGAAATACTTTTAATAACAATAAAACAGTACAAATCAGTAAAGTCACATACAAAATCAAAAATATAACTGCATTGCAGTGCCCTAACATAACTAAAACCAGAGAAATATAGTCCAATACTTTTGTCTCTAATTTCTTTTAAAACCCACTCAGGAATACCAGGATAGAAATGAAATATTGGCTTGTTTTGTCTGATGGTGCCTCTCATCTCTCTTTATGTGAAACTACCTGGGTCAGATGGATAAATAATTTGCCTACTAATGGCTCATGCCCTTGCTTTATTAATCTGTTTGACTTTAAGAGTAGGTTTTGAGGTCAAGACTACAAGGGAAGCCACTTAAACAGAATACTCTTTGTTGGCATACAAGTAGTTATGATGTGGTGGTCACCTTCCCCGCTACTTATCCTGGAGAGAATGCAACATTTGATTAGGAAACAACATCTGTGCAGTTACCTAAAAAGTACTCTTACCCATTCCACCCCACAGGTCCTAACAGGAAAAGGATGGAGGTTCATGGGGATGTCTCTTGGTGCAGGGATGGAGGATGAGTCTTGGATTCAACCATGTGGCCTCAAAGCTTGTGTCTGTAGAGGCATTTATTGGTGCAAGAAGGATATGTAAGGTCCTGCTGGAGACTATGAGCAGTTAGGAAAAACATGACAACCATTTTATCTTGCTTATTCCTTCCTGAGGGATGCTGGGTGCACAGCCAATAGAGGCCAGACTTTCCACAACAACATAGTTCAAAAAGTAATTTTTGAACGAGAAGATTTTGGGAATTACTTTAATGCACTTTATATATTTAGATTTGTAAAGATATATAGTGCAATACAGAGGTTTAGGCCAGACAGCTACCACTAGAAGTAATGGCTGTTCCACCTCTGAATTCCCAGGTGTGATACAGAAAATTACCTCAAACTATCAAATTTAACTGATTTTACTTGTAATTTTTTAATCTCAATTTTTTCATAGGCTGCTTCAGATTTTTTTAAGCTATTTCAATACCCAGATGAGTATTATGCCCTTGTATGTAAGGACTCCTCATGGAATGAATTAAATTGGTAGCTTAACTTTGAAGAATATACAAATAGATAGATAGATAGATGGATAGATAGACAGATAGATAGACAAGCTTATATTATTTATAAAAAACCCTCTAGCTTAAAGGAGTAGTGCTGTTGCAAACTCAAGTAAAGTTAAAGAATGTGGGGAAAAAAGGTGGCTCATGGCAGCAAGTGCAGCAGGACTTAACACTCATATCATCTTAATTCATTCCCTTAAATTCAGGTTTTGCAATATAGATTTAAATTATGTGAGTACATTACTAATTTTTCCCCCAGGAAATAATTGCTCCAGTCCACAACTGAGGTAGATGGTGCTCAACAAAGGAACAGGGCAGTTATTCAGTATTTTTGTTATTCTCACTGTTCAGAGAGTGGTCCTCCATCTTCCTCATTTCATACTCGCTTAAAAATGTATTTTACAGAGCAGAGAATTTTCATTTACTTGTGGGATAGACTATTGCACTCCATGGCATAGTATCTGAATAATTCTCAAACATTAATGAATTTATTTTCAGAACAACCCTTTGGTTCATTTAATTGTAAACTATTTTACAAGTGGGAAGCTGAGGCACAGAGCTAATAAGGTTAAAAATATCTGTTCATCCTGGGTTCTTCTGAGATGCCTAACACTGTTTCTCCTTACTATTCAGCATCATGCAACACCGTATTTGTTCAAGTGTACTTCCTATTGACCTATTGTGGTTATGAAGTACTTCACTAAATCAGAGCATACCTCTGTGGGGTAATGAAAACACACTTCTGGGTCAGCTGACACAAGTGTAATCCTGTTGCCATTGGCAGCAGCAAGGGTTGGGTTTAAATTCATGGGAATTACAACAAAAACTCAAGCCATCAAAATGAACCGAGAGGTAATTACACTAAGTTTTGTGGGGCTAAAACAAGAAACCTAATCCTCCCATTTGCAAAGCAGCAGTTTAACAACCCATATTTTCATTAAAGATAGAACAGCAAACTATGCCCATGTAGACAAGTAGGGAATGACTAATTTACAAAACTATGGCTTTTACACTCTTTTTCTCCAGGAGCTGTGGTGGGGCCAGCAGGCTGCCTTCCCTCCTTTTCAAAGCTCCTGCTTTGAAATGAGCTGTTCCTGATGGGTAAGGCTTAGCTCAGGCTGGACAGGTGAGGAGCGCCCGGCCCATGTCGCCGTGCACCCCGGCCCTGGCCCACGCTGAGCCTCACCTAGCTGATGGCACAGTTTGCTCCAGCATTCCATCTCTGGGAACACTGCACAGTATACTGACAACTAACACACTTCCTTGGAGATCCTTTCTTTCATAGGAGCACTCCAGGGCTGGGAGCTCTTGCTGTAAGAGACAGTGACCATTTTCTCCCCTTCCCTCCTTGCCCACACAGACAAGGAGTAGGCCTAAGCTTTTCTACACAGGCTCAGGAATGGTCCTCCACTTTCTAGGATCTGTTGTCCTTAGAGGACACAAGTACCTGATAGCAAAAATTACATTCAAACACACAAAAACTACCACGTGCTAAACCCAGTGTATCTCAGGCTGGAAACAGCCCGCAGCAGAACTGTCTCACCTTTGCTCTTCCTCCTGGCCTTCTCTGTCTCCAGGCTTCTCCAGCCAAAGATAAATATCAGGGTTTCACTGCTACTGTAGACCTCAGTTAATCTGATTTTTTAGTAAAAGATTTCTCCATCTGAAAAGACATGAGATTACGATCCAGTTCTCCAGGACAACTAACAATCACCAGCTTTTGTTACTGATTTGCATTTCCTGTCCTTGTCTCATGGGAATCTTCTTTTACTATTTACTTATTTATTATTTACTATTCTTCACCCCAGCCTCATCATTCATACCTTTTCCTACCATTTCCTCCCAGTTCCCATGCAGAATTTACCAAATTCTATTTCCTAGCCTCTTCATATTGAAATGAAGTGAGGTCTCAGGATACAGAAGAAGTCACTGAGATAACCGGAAGGTTTATTACTCTACATTTTGGTGCTTAAGAGCCTAAGTGTGCCAGCACATTTTGGGGCTGGCAGCATCAGTAGAGGAAAAGTCTGCTGTGCTTCAGCGGAAGGAAGGGAGGAAGGGAGGGAGGAAGGGAGGGAGGAAGGGAGGGAGGAAGGGAGGGAGGGAGGGAGGGAGGAAGGGAGGGAGGCAGGCAGGCAGGCAGGCAGGCAGGCAGGCAGGCAGGCAGGCAGGCAGGAAGGAAGGAAGGAAGGAATTTTGATATACTCTAGGGGCGCAAACCCCACACTCAGTGATGCATTCCAGAAGTGAGAGATTAAATCTTGCCAGAGAAAAAAATTTAAAAATCAAAAAAATTGACAAATTTAGCTGCTGAACTCTAACAACTCTCCCTGGATCAAACAAGCAAAAACTGACTGAATTTTTAATAGCAGCTGATTAGTTAGCCAAATTTTCACATTTCCTTCCTGACAGCACTAAAAGCTGTGCCCTGACATGCTTATCACTACTGCCAAATAGCAAGTCCTTGTTCTTGCATGGAAGCTCCAGTGATTTTCAGTAACACAATAACTTAAAGTAATGAATACAGACAAAGCACTGTTTCCCTCATTGAACAGCAGAAAAATTTCAGCAAAATTCTAAAATAAAATGGAATTTTTCAATCTAAATATTTCAGCTTGCATCTAAAAGGGGTCTTCTAATGGGTCCTTGATGTCTAGGTTGTGGCTAAGACAGTAAGAGTGCCAAACGTGTGTTTCTGGCAAATAGATGGATGGCCAGACAAAGATATGTTTTACACCCTTATGAGCCATGTGGCCAGAGAAGAAACATTGAAACTTGAATTTTGTCTCACACTACAAGTATCCGCTTGTCATCAGTCCACTAAGGGGGGATGATGCTGTGAGAGAACACCTGTCTACACCAATTTCTTGTTCTCTTCAATCCATAATTATATATCCCTGGGAAAAAGATTCTGAATTTCATACCACAGGCACCTCCAAGTAATTATTTCACTCTAAAATTACATTAGAAGTATTTTGTGGAGGTTTCTTTAATTTTTCTGCTTTAAAGAAGGCAATATATTTTAATAATCATGTGTTGAAAATTTTTATTAAACCCTCTATAAATTTAGGAAAATATTTTAAAAGGGTTTTCTTTAATATTGAAAACCACCTCCTTTAACAAAAAAGCTCACTCTTAGTCATTCAACACCTGACATGTCAAAACATGAGAATGAGCGTGCAATGTTAAGGCTAAAAGGGGCAGCTCTCACTGTGACAGATTAGTTTCAGCAACACCAAGAGCCACAACAGAAAAGCTTCTTGCATCTACTTGCATGAGTCTTATACTTAGCTTACCAACCTTACAGCTCAGGAATTGCTTCTTCTGTGGTCTGTACAAAACCAAATAGAATCAGGGGATCATGCCCTCATGAAGTATCTGGACTGTATAACAGCAATAATTATAGAGCAGTATTATTAACAATCAGCCTACATTTTTCACTGTGACAGATTCAGTGCACTATGGAATCCAACTTTTAATTGAAAAATAGTCAAACTATAGCATTTCTGCTTGCAAAGATAAACTTTTCATTTGTACATGGATGCAGTCTTGTCTCAGTCTAACGCAACAGCTTTGAGGAAGATTGCCCTCATCTGTCTCAACTGTTTGTTATTTGCTAAACATAACACCTCAAATCTCCCTGAGACTAGAGAGCAAACTTGAGAGAATCTCAGCCTATGTTTTACTTAGCGTGGAATAACTGCTTCCTTCAAGCATGATTTAAAACAGCCCAGAAGGATTCTCTTTGGATCCCAGGAACTAACATGCCAAAAATCACTGTTAGAAAACTGGGTATGTACTCTGAAGCGTGAGATGAAAATAAAAGTAATTTATATTTAAAAGACTGAGGTATCATATAGAAAGTTTATTTATATAGAAAATAGCCACTATGACACATTGTTCTATGCTGTGCTTAAAAATGCCCAAATTCAGATATCATAACCTTTGATTTGCATAGACACTAAAATGTGATGTGCCCTTCTATATGCCCTAAGATACAGATAAATTAATGCTGCCATAGTGGATGTCTTATTACTTTCTAGGTAAAAACAGTACCTTCAACTCTAGCTCTTAATTAGGGGCCAGTCGACAAATTACATCTCATCAGATGATCAGATGATCTCAACTGAGATCTGATTTTGCAAAAGGGAACCACATGTGAAAAACAACTGCTAAGGTTGCATGATGTGATTATTGGGAACAGTTAAATCTGCATTAAGAGACATATCAATCTAGAAAATTTATCACAGAAAGAAAAATTCAGGCACAAAAAATGTAATACATTAAATGAGTTAAATTACAAGGATAATGTTTGAAATTTTTGCTTAATCTCCTCTTTTTAAAATGGAGGACTGTAGCTAACAAGGATTCAATATTTGTGTACAATTAGAAATACTGCCAACTTCATCCGAGGGCTGTCGGAATGTCCTCACAGACACATCTCCATAAAGCTTTCTCCCTGCAATGAATGTTAACTACATACATATCCGATCTTCTCAAGTTAAGTAAAAATGAGACAAAAATGCGAAAAAAAATTCTGATTGAAATAGAAATGTTCATCTTTCTTTGTTTCTGTGAAATTTTTGATGTATACTGAGCACAAACACCTCAAACAATCACCCAAAGTTCTGCTCAGTAAATTACTGAAAGAATATCCATATATTTAAGTGGAATTAGGAAAACTGACAGAGGAGTTCTTTTTGCAATAACTTTGATAGTAAGTGCTCCTTGTATTGGGTCTGGCAGAGACAGAGACCACTTTCCCCATAGCAGCCCTCCCTGAGCCCCTGAGCTTTGTATGGGTAGCTAGAAAGGTGTTGATAACACACCAGTGTTTTGCCTCCTGCTGAGCAGTGCTGGCACAGCACCAGAGCAGTCTCTCCAACATTCCTACCTCACCAGCAGGCAGGAGTTGGGCAAGATCTTGGGAGCAGACACAGGCAGGACAGCTGACACAAACTGAACAAAGGGATATTCCATACCACTTATTGCTCAGCAATAAAAGCAATGAAAGCTAAGAGAGAAAAAGTTTGGGAGGCACCCGATATTATGATATTTCTCTTCTGGAGCAAACACTATGTGTACTGAAGCCCTACATCCCGGGAAGTGTCTGGACATCACCTGCTGATTGAAAGTAGAGAATGAATCTTTTGTTTTCCTCTGCTTCTGCACATGGTCTTTCTTTTGCTTTATTAAACTGCCTTTATCTTGACATAGGAGGTTTTTTTCCATCTTATTTTCTCCTTTTTTATTTTCTTCCACCCTGTCCTGCTGAGGAGGGGAGTGATAGAGTGGCTTGGAGGGCACCTGGCATCTAGCCAAGGTCAACCCACCACACTCCTCCAGATGTCATCCTGGAGAAAGCAGTGCACATCTATCTCGCATATTTGTCTCTGGGACAGGTGGCAATAAATTTCTACTTCTCTGCTTTAATTTTGATAGTCAGACAGGCAGACAGGCATTCATTTCACAGTAGATTCCTTTTTGTCAGCATTTCAGAATATTAGCTCTTCCACAGTCTTCCTAAAACTGAGTCTTGGTTCAAATTTCAGGAACACCAGCAGTTGGTTCACATAAAGGTCAGTTTATAAGTTAAATTTCCCAAGTTTCATCATTCTCTTTTGATTGATTCACTTTAGCCATACTGAGAAGATCCAAGCTTACTCCTGCTTCACCACAAAATGTTTTGGATGTTACACAGTGGGGAAATGTAACAAGTCCGAACTGATCAGTATGTGAAAACATGTTAAGGTAACTTATGTGGAAAATTGGACTAATGCTGCTTTTACAGCTGAAGTCCACTAAAGTACAAGGAAAAAAAGAGTGACATTCCAATGAGACATGCATTCCTACTAATTATCATGAATCAGGGTGGAGGAACTTCAGTTAGTATTTAATACATCATGGTTCTCTTTTCAAGTCCTAGATAATCTTGCATGGATGCTAATTTAACATTCAGAATAAAGTAAGATCTTTAATGTTTAAACAAAACAATTAATATTTACATAGAAAAGTTATGTTTCTTTTAATAGGTCAGTAGTAATACACAATGAAAATTGCTTTTTCAGTATTTGATACTGGACTGTAATACTGCTAATGTCACTAAAAGTGTAATTTTAAAAACACCTGAAGTAACATTTGCAATAACAGTCTAAATAGATTTACAATGGACTTACAGGTTTACCTAGGATCCAGACACGAGATTTCTAAGTAATACAGATGTTTTCTGAGTGGAGGCTTAAAGAACAGTTGCACTGCAGCCACCTTAAAGGATCCAACACTTAAGGGAGTGTTAGTTTACCTGTGTCACATTATATTGCAATCTCCCATGTTGATATCCCTTATATGTTAATTACCAGAGCAGCAGCCAATGTCATCACTCATCAGTGGTGGCTCAGTGCCAAAAGTTTTTGCTATGGTTCTTGAATTTCTGCTCACTATGTTACTGAAAAGGATCCTTGCTACTGCTTCAATATGCACAGTGAATACCTTTTTCTTGCAGATACCTCAGCTATTTTGTAACTCCTACAGAACATCTGTGCAACTACTGCAGAACACTTCGGGTGCTGACAGACTATCAAAAGAGACATGCTAGAAGAAATCAGAAACATCAACAAGCAAGAAAAGGGGCACAAAAATCCAGATAAATTTTTTCATGTAAATGGTGAGAAGAAAAGTACAATAACAGGGCTGAGAGTACAGAATATACATGAAGGGGATGATAACAGAAGAGCATAAAATGAACATGGGGAGAGGTTAGTGCAAGAAAGGAACTGGATTTGAGCTGTGCTCCCTACACATGAGTTTGGCTACTACTGAAGCCAACAGAGGAGATTAGACAATGTCTTTTGCTATGAGGGGCAGTCAAGCCTCTGCCAAGCCTAGACAACTTTTACAAGGAACAGAAGGTGTTGAGTTCCCCTTAGACACATGCACTGATTCTCTTTCTGCTGGAAAGATGCAAGGTTTCCTTGAGGAGTGGCAGGAAAAGGAAATGTCTTCTACAAACAGAAAGCAGAAGAAAGGCACAGGATTCTCAAACAGCTGCAAACAGCTCCCCCAGCTCACTTGGGTATGACATTGCCAGGAGGTGAACAAGAAAAGCATGTGCTGTAACTACAGCATTCCAAAAGCCATTCAATGAAAAATAGTCCACTGGCTCCTATCATGCATGCCTATATTATAGTGAAATTGTACTTTCACTATAATTGTACTTACATTGTACCTTTAAGAAACAGGTGATGTCTATTTTTTTATACTGAACCTAAAACCAATCTCCTTTACAAACTAAAAATTCTCATGAAAAGTCTGATTCTTTTTCTTATTCAATACAGCACATTAGCAATCATTAAAAAAGTATAGACTTAAAGCAGTATTGCTGATCAAATATAATATATTGCATTAGAAATAAATTCTATATTAAAATAGGGACTTTTACTAAAGAATTACTTTTTTTTTTCAAATAAATTACTGGAACTTTTGCATTATGAAAGCTCTCAGGCAAAATTAATGGTTTTGTTTTGCAAATTAATTTAGATATTAAAAAATCATATTTTCAACCAAGATCTCAGTTACTCAGATTAAATATTAACCAAAAGCTGTCTTCTGCTTAAATAGAATTTAGCCTTTGAAGTGTTTTTATTAATCTCTTCTGATGTAGGTGCTTGAAATTCTATGAAAGTGCTGCTGCTACCAGTTCTGTGCATCACTTACTGTAATTTATTTTCAGAACATAATTCTATTTATAAATGAAAATCCTATTAAAAGAAGACAAGAAAAATTAGTCCTAGACTTTGCATTGGTAGAGTAGAAACAAAATGAGCGGCCTAACCTGAAGTGACATTTACAAATTACCTGTTAATTTAAACTGGGTTGAAGGATGACAGAGTTTAGTCGGACTGACAGGAAGTACCGAAGGAATGACAGTTGGGCCTGTAGTGGCCATAAAGCTCCCATAGCAAGCACATTTATCTGTCTCTCTGGGAAAACCTTCCCTTGTAGTAAATAATATATTTGTAAAAATATTTACTTCGTGGCAGCCCAGTGACTGAACATTTCATGGAGCTGTACTCCTCCCCCACTCCCTCACTCTGCCATCCCCTCCTTTTAATTCTCATTTTTACCAAGGATAAGTGCTTTAAGATGGCCACCTGCCCTTAGTCACATGGTTGATTCATCACCACCCCCCTAAAGCTAAACCACATGATTTTCTTAATGAAAATGAGACAAGAAGTGACAAGGCTTGTATCCTTTAGTTGCTTCAGGATAACATTCATGCCCTGAGACCAGTTCCTTTGTTCACTAGACATTCTTTGAACAGACACGATTTCGTATCAAGGCCATGCAGTACCAAATATTTATAAGGATAATAATAGCTGCTCTCACTCCACTTACAAATAGCACTGAGAAGACTCAGAACAAAGTGCTAAGAGTCTTGTTATTTATTCACTTCTGAAAACCAAAACGTTTTCTGAAGGAAAGGCCCCAGTGTCTCACACTAAATACTTTCCATGTGTACAAACTTCTATAAAATATTTAAGCTACAAATGGGATATTTGAGAATCTTAAAATAATCTAGTGACAATTATTTAGGAATCTGTCCCTCTTATGACAAACAACAAAGGACCATACCAGACAGCTACTGCAACTCTTTCCTGCAGGGGAGCACCACATGCATGCGGAGACACATACATGCCAGCACGTATGCAGGCCATTGTAAGGCTAACTCAGCTCACACACAAAATGCTTAATGAAAAACACTTCAATACTTTTAAAGAGCAAGCTGTATTTTATGTACACATAGAAATGACTGAACATAAATTTAAAACGTTATACCATGGTTTAGTGACCTCACAACACAGCATCTCCTGGGCCAGGCTGCCATGGTCTGCCCCTCACCCAAAGCACCTCGTGCAGTCCAAGGGTGTTGTTAGACCCACACTCTGGTTACCCCTGGGGGACACAACCTGTTCTGATATAATGCAGCTGGATACAATTATAAATGTGTCTCTATATTCACAAGAAAAAAATGTTGTATAAATCCCTCTGCCTCCATGAACATGAGTATATTTATAGATACAAAACAAATGGTACGTGGAGATTGTGTTTATGTTCCAGAGCAAAGGCATGAATTCCCACAACCTCTTCCAACAAAATTCAGAAGCCATTGTTTTAATGACATTTCCTCTTCCTTTTGAAATTGACAGTCAAAACACAGAAATGTCAACCATAACCAAGCCTGCAACACCAAACAAGCTCAGGGTTTCTGTAGGTTGGTGTGGAAGACTTGCCAGCAGGTCTCTTGCAGCAGACATTGTAAATGTAATTTGTTTCTGATTTTTAATCTTAGCATGGAACCCTGATTTTTTTTCTTTTTAAATAATGGTTTGACAGGGATGTAATTTTACACCTACTGTACAAAAGATTTTCCTTATTTAATATTAGAATATAAATCCTGGAAGCAAAAAAAAAAAGATCTTATTATTATGGAAGAATAGTAAAATAAGATCTACTGTACCATTATTTTTTTAAATTAGACATTGTACCTTAGTCAAGAGATCCAAATATAGACTGTGCTCTGGCCTGTAGTACACCATTGATGAAAAACGGTTCTCAAATTCTACTTAAAGAATCCAAGAGGACACAATTAATATTTTTATTTCTCTCAGGAAAAAGAGGGCTCCTGCAATATATAAATGCTTTGAAGCTCTACTGATAGTGGAAGAAAGTAACAAAAAAGAGTAAAATTTAAAAAAAAAAGAAAACTGAGTTACATTTGATGTGCTAGCCACAGACTTCCTCCCTCACTAAAACTGGTTATGGTTCACCTTCCTCACAGAAAGGAGGAATGACCAGTGGGAGTATCCAACTACAGAGTAAGAAAGATCTTTACTTTGGAGATGTTCAATACAATGAGGAGAAACGTAACCCTGACTCCAGGTTGTCTCTATGATAGAGAGAGCTTTAATGTGTCTTGATGCATCTTTCATATATCTTTAGAGAGACTGTCTTCCATTTAGATTTGGAGGCAGAACTAATATACAACATTTTATTAATTCTCTCCCACACATCTTTGCCCAGAAAACCGTGAATACCTCTTTGACCAATCACAATTATTTATCTCAGTTTATTAAGTGTCCCTGTACTGTAAGACTGATATTCTTGCCCTTATACAGTGTATCAAGGACGTATGATAATGGTAACGATCAAAGTCATTTTAACACTGCACAAAGGCTAGGATGTCAATGCCATTTCTTCATTAGAAAAAATGTACTATTGATTATTAAATAGAGATAGCTAGAAATGAAGAAATGAATAGGCAGATTACCCAACTACCAATTACCTGCAAAGACTTAGTCAGGTGTTTGGGATGCAAATTAGTTACATATGGTTCTGAAGCTGAACTTGTTCAGTATTCAGCACCATTATTTTGATTGGTTGTATTACAGGAGAAGGAATTTAGAGCTATAGTTGTACCAAATGGAAAGAAAGAGGTTATTTTTTAGTTTAGTCATGTCTACTTTCAAACCATCACATGAAAAGTTCTCTCAGAACTAGTCCAATGAGCTGCAGCAAACAGAGGTAATACTCATTGTGCTTTGGGAGTCATTATGTGTTAGTCAGTAACTGAATAACATCAAATACTCTGCTGGAAAAGTTTGGCCTCTTCCAAGTGTCTAAATGCTACTCTGGCACCCCTGAGGCTCCAACCACAGGGTTCACACCGTTTGTACTTACCTCATATGATCTCTGTCTGGAGAATCTCCCTAGTGTTTGTACAATCAAAACATCAAATTGCTTTCTACACATGCAAAAAAGGTAAAATTCACTGCTGTTCTCCAGGAGTTTATGCTTACAACTGCAGAAATTCATACCTTTCCCTTCACTTTCTTTTTCTTTTTCTTTATTCTTTTTTTTTTTTTTTTTTAATTACCTGCCTTCTATTGAATTTTAGAAGAGTTAATTCTGATGCCCTGGCAGAAAAAAATAAGATCAACAAGGCATTTTGCAGCTCAGACTGGTGATCAGGAGGTCATGTCACTAGATATGAAGTATTTTATGTAGGACTCCAACCAGCATTCTGAGTTCCCTGGTTCCTGTTACCACAGGCAAAATGGGTGCCAGCAATAAGTCACATGTCTATATGATGGCAGAAGACCTTCCTATTCTCTGTTTGCTAAATAGTCAATTATCTTTGGAAAACACTCCCAAATGGTTTTTAAAATTTTATTCCACATCCAAAAAAATATCACCGCAAACTGCTAATGCGTGCAGCTGATGTGCCTTCCTCAGAGTCCTTCATTTGCAGAGAGAATATACATTATTGGAATCCTGCCTTCTGTCCCTCTGGTAACTGAGCATCACAATGCTGATCATTCAGAGCAAAGGAGAATGGTTTGCATGTCATCCTAAAATCCTTCTAGCTTTGTCACAGCTATAGGACTTGAAGGAGGAATTAATTCAGAGAAATCCTTTGGTCTGCGTCTCACGGCCAGCTTAGACCTTATAAAAAGAGGTGCAAGCAGGAAAATTGTATTCCTTTCAATTCTGCATCTCTTAGTGATGAGACCTCTTGAGGAGCATTACAGTGTTCTCAGGCTGCCAGGTAGACATCAGGTAAAACCAGGAAGCTCTTTTTTTCTTATTGGAATCACAGTCTGAGCATAAAAGTGATTTAGATGCTTAAACACATTCTCTAAGCACCACTGGGATTCTTGAAAATCACTGTTCTGGTGCAATACCTCCACAAAAGCCCCCAAATTTCTGCTGGTAGCAAGGCTGGAAACTGCTTAAACATTACCATGTAAGCTGTTTGGTGGCTGATCCACACCTGGACCTGACAGCCTTCAAAAATTAGACACCTGTCCATCACCTCAAAAGAGTTCATCAGATAGCTGTCTGTACAGCACTGCCCAGCCCACACAGCAAGCTGGAGGCTCTGTGTTGCTGCCACTCAGCCTAGTAAATCTAGACATTGCTGTAATAGTTAGGACATGCTGTCGATTCCCCTGTGTGATTTGCAGTAATGACTGAACTCAGGTCTCCCTCCTCCCAGGACCCTCATAAGATAAGATCCTCAGAGGCAAGTCTTTCTCAGCAGTGCTCATTGAGGCCATTCTATTATCTTCAAATTGCTTAAATATTCTTTGGGCAAAGAAAAAGGAGGGATGTGTTCAGGCTGGCAGCCAGAACAACCCCTAAGAAACCCAGTTATTCATTATTGCACACCAAGTTTCCCCTGTATCATTCTGATCATGCCACACAGCAGCCTTTTACTGGAGCCACAAGACACAAGAGCAAAGCAGAAGCATCAGGAGGGAGGCACAGAAGGAGCAGGAACAACAGCAAGACACACTCTGCATAACAAGAGCAAGGTTGTCAGCTGCATACCTACACTGGCCATCCCAACCAAAGGCAGTGGCACCCCAGATATGCATGGAAACTTAAAGAATGAAGAGGATAGGGAACACTTTCCTTTAGAAGACATAAAACCTACAAACCAGTGTTTAAATTTCACTTGTAAACATCCTGCCTTAATCAATCATAGATGAACTGCCCAAGAAATACATAAAAGAAAGGGAAGGCTATGCAGGAAATAGGGTATCCACAATAATTTGTTGATCACTTGCCATCTTCTCCTTCTACAGAGGCAGCTTGAAAAAATGTGCAAAAGTCCAAAGAATGCACTTCTAGGAGTATGGGGTAGTTTTTCAATCTACTATTCACAAAATCTAAGGCAGTATCCGCCAGAAGTAAAACTTCTTTCTTTCAAAGGTTCTTTTAAATAATGCAGTGTTCTTTCCCCTCTTTACTTAGACAAGGCTCAGATTGATGGATTTGCTGATTTCCAGAGGAATCTTTTGGGTTTTCAACCAGATCCTTATTGCTGCTGATAACACATCAGGAAGCATACAATCATTTTATTCCCACTGGAATGTGTGAAATATTTGGAGACTGTTTCCAGCTTTGGCAACAGCTCCATGCTGTTATGACATCAGCCTCATTTTCATGGCCACTTTCATTTGATTCTTTCTAGCCCACAGGGACAGGGGCCTGGAAGTGGCAGTGTCTGACAGAACCTGTGCTGCATTCTCTGGAACCTCACAGATTCTTTCTTTCCAAACTGAAATTTTCACATCTATGGTCAGAAAACCCTTTTAATCAAATCTTTAGACAGATGACCAAGACATCCACGCATAGGATCATTGGAATATTCTTTTAAAAGAAATTTAGTTCTAGCCCTCCTGAGTGTATATTTCACCATGTCAGAGTGAACAAAGTGGGGTGTGAGAAACAAATGCTTACTTGTCCATTGCTTTCCATTTCCTGGTGCTCATTTGGATGCTACAATAATAAAAAGCAGACACACTGAAAGCAAAGAGCATTAGTGGCAGAAGTCTCCAATTCCCTTTCCTATGGGAAAGGAATAAAATAAAAATCTATTATTCCTTCCATCTATTTGTATTACTTTTTGACCAGTAAAAATTTAAGATGCAAATCCTGACATCTGCCATGAATATTTGTAAGTCTAAACTGGGAAAACTGGTTAATGCAAGAAGGTTTTAGATACTTACTAAATACCCTAGGGGTCTTACTGGATAGACTCAGGCCAAGATATATAGTCTAAGGAGCTCTTGTGGCTTGCTTTGATAAGGATAGTATCTATGTAAATAAATATTCTCACCATTGTGTGCCTTGGGGATGAATATCTGGTCTTGTAGCCATAGTAAAGGCCCTCAGGACTGTGCACTGGCCAAACACTGAAACTACAGACAGATTCAGTGCTCCTTTCCAGGGCAGTCTGAAGGATTTCCTAGAGCTTGAACAAAAATACTGAGAAAGTTGTTTAGACTTCCTATAGTTGTTCAAAGATAGTCATAAAAGACTTTGATCATTAAATGAAAACAGATAATATCCCAAATTCACCCAGGGACCACAGCTATAGAATCTCAGGAGAGTTTCTTCAGTGGGTATATCCTTCCCTGTTCAAGGCTTCTGCTCTTTGATACGATCAGTTAATTTGCGTATCTTAAATTCTGACTGGCATACTAGATATACAAAGTACACCAGATAGAAATAAATACATAAAATTTTAGCTCCCTTAGTCTTACCAGACAGATTTAATAAATGCACATAACTAATGGGTATATAATGACTTTCTAAACTCCTACTTGTAGATCATGCATTCTATTTCCCAGTACATCCTTTTTCCCATGAAAAATTAAATTGTAAAGTCAACAAGAAAGAAATCATACTGGGGACATTTTCTATCCATTCATTTACATTTTCACTCTTTGCAGAATGTGGATAGTATATTTTTATGGCATGTTTGGTTCCTATTCAAAACTTTTTTTTTTTTTAATTGAATAGCAAAATTATTAGGTGAGTAGAATCCTGTATGCATAATAAGAGCACAATTTAAAGGTGTCCCTAGGCTAATTTATGAAGCACTAAATCAATTGGAAAGTTTTTCCTTTTTCTTAAAGAGGAAACCTGCTTTTTCAGCTGGTTTTGTCTGTTTTCATGGTGTGCACATTGATCATAGCCTGGTACAGTTAGCCAAATGCATATGGGAAAAGAAACATCTGAGAGATGAAAGTAATGATATGTACACTCTTTGTTGGTTTGTTTCACCTCCCTTCCTAAATGAATTCCCAGTTAACTAGTGCACAAGCCATTACTGAATAAGGTTCACAGGCACTGACCAGTGTGATAGAGAATACAATTAACACACAGAAGTTTTGCAAACAGGTATCTGTGATTGCACAAAGACCAGGCTTATAAGTTAACCTAGTAAAATGTTATGTGAAATACCTTTCTTCACAGCCCAACAAGAATTTGTAGGCACATTAAATTTCAAAAAAAACTATGGGAAAAAGCGTGCATTCCACAGTAGTGTTGTTGCTTCTTACTGTCATTGTGTGAAAATGATCCTTAGTGCACACACATAGATCTCAAAGTACATTACAAAAACAAGCAGGTAGCACTGCCATTTGTATGGATAGCGGGCAGAACCACACAGACAGCACAAACTCCCTGACTCATCCAGCAACAGAGACAAAAACAAAACTCAAGGCTCTTGCCTACATCAGCACATTATTACCAACTCTCATTTTGCATTTGTTGATAGTGCCTTAAAGAAACATGTTCCAAAATGATATTTTACCCACAGATAATTTTTACTGATGGTGGTTGCTGGACTTTCCCGGTCCTCTGAGAGATAATTTGTAGTTCATACACTGCTCTACAGATAGTCCTATAAAGATCTTTTGTCCTAGTTTCAAGCACAAGAAGCTACACAGAAAAATTATTGTGTTAACAGGACCTACTTGACTAATGTGTGCACTCACACAAGTAAAAAGCTCTTCTTGGGAAAGAGGCAGAAAAGACAGCAGAAATTTCAGCTCATTGAAGGCTATTCTGACAGTGTAGCCATTGACTGAGAAAGCACATCCTATGTTTTAGTTGTTTTTATCGTTGATTTAAAATGTAATCTGTTCTGTTACTATGTACTCTCATCCTGGGACATTAAATTAGACATATTGTGGAAATTCCAAAGTCCAAACACATCACCAATTGTTAAATTGGTAATGATTACATCCTAAACTGGTAAAACAGAGCCGATTTTATCCAGCAGAGTTGCACTATGGATTCACAGAGTTAGTGTCTGATTCTGTGCTTGTTTTATGCCTCTCCTTAACTAAAGAGAACCTAAGGATTTGCATCTATGTATTTTTGTCCTTCAGAAGGACAAATTATATTTCCTGTTCATGTAACTATCATGAGTGCTGCATCCCGTACATGACACAGTTTAAAGGGTGTAATTAGCAAAATGCAGTCCTTACTTGTCTTACAGATGCCACCATCTGACGCTGAAAGGCAGAATATTCTATTCTTATATCAGTGTTGACAATAACCAGAATAGCTTGAACTTTACCAGATATTCTGTCCCAAGAAGCTGCCTTTCTAATATAGGATTTTTTACACCTGTTATCTATAGGAAGAATAGAAAATGACTCACAGAAACATCATTTGGACTTTTTAAAATACCTTGCAGCATTTTAGGTTCAGAAACTGAAATAAACATATACTTTTCCATTTGGAATACATAATATTATTCCTCTATCATTTTTATTTGAAAGAAAGCTGTATTTATTTAGTTGGCTTTTTCTCTGTGATACTCTCTTCTTTACAGCTATGTAATATCCACAGCAAAGGCTGTTGAACCAGCTGCTTAGTAGTTCCTCAGTGTAGTTCCATCAATTACTCTGAAAAATCTCTTCTGAGATACCTTGACCTGAAGTTACCATAATCAGAGCAGCCATAGAAAATTGTGATAGAGAAGCCCTTAACAGAGTGATATGCAATCCAATATTTCATCTGCATGTGCACATTTAGGTTATTTTAAGGTAGGTGTTGAAAATGTCAGGCAGCATATTGGACTGGGTGAACAGTCCGGGCTGCTGGAAGACTTTACTAAAAGGTTATGCCTGGATTCACCACAGGAGAAGGCAAATTGGACAAAGAGAACTTATCATAGGATTTAATGACATTAGCATGCCATTCCAGTGACACTGAGGAGGTGTGACATCTATTCCACAGGCTGGAGATGCAATGGGCAGTAAGAGAAATGTCCCCTTAATTCAACAGACATAGAATTTATTTTGCCAGCTGAAAGTAACTGTGAAGGCAAACAGGACCAATGTACATGCGCTACTTTAAGATCCACTAAACCCCTTTCTGAGGGCACAAGCACTGCACCTATCTTATGCTGGCCTCATTTGTATAACTGAAATTCATCCCAAATACACCACAAAAATACAGCAGAATTTCTGTGCCTGCAAGAAAAAAGGACTGCTCCTAATGTTTTATTAAAGTCTCGTAATTCTGAACTAGTGTGGTGCCATTTTATATGTGTTGGCAATATCCTCATGAATACCTGTGACAAGTGTCATTAACATAAAATACAAAGTGGAATTGGGCATGATTTAAAATTTAGACACGCGCTTGCCACATTTAAAAATGTACTTCACGGATATATTTTTAAACCATTTATTTTTCAAAAACAAGTCAATTCAATCCTTATATTTTGAGTTTTAATTCCAATCAAGCTAATTTCTAGTCATCATGAACACATACCTGCCAGTAATGAAGGTTGTTTAATTAGGTCCAGATAAAATAGCTACAATTCTGTTTCTGATCCACCTGTCAAAGCAAATCAGTCTTTCACATGACTTGAAAAAAAAACAAATTAGACTAGCTGATGATTTTTTGAATATTCAAGTAGACATACTGAAGAGAAATCCAAACCAAACTTGTGACTGAACAAAAGCCTGGAATGTGACCCCAAAGATGAAGAGATCTTGTTCTGCCAGAAGCAGATTTCCAAGCTTGGCTTTTGAGGATTATGAAGTCAAGGACAGGGTGCTAAAAAGTGCTATTGGAAAGGATAGCAGTGACTTCCACAGCTTAGGGCAAGATAACATTTCAATGCTATGTAAAATTAAACACAAATAACAATGTTAAAGGTCCTACTTAACGCCCCAAAGCCAGGTGATTTCAGAACAGACATGTCCAGTTCATGCCACTCTAGTTCTATGGAAAAAACCCCAGATTTTCTGTTCCTTCTACTGTTACAGAAACAAGTAGAAAATCTAAAAGGGCTGATAGGCATGAATTCTAAATAAGAATTTCTTTTTCATTGGATTTTAAGATGGGCTGGTAGGCTGTATACAAAAACATTTATTTGTAGGCAGATGGCAACAAAAACTGACTGTCACAAATGGATTTGACATATATGATGTTAATTAAAATAACAGTAGAGCTCTGAGAAATCACTAGTATTTGCTTAATACTATAGGTGCTCAACCAACAATCTCCAAAAGTGTAAGATTAGGCATAAGTGCTAGGCTAGACTAGTGAGAAAACAGTAATTAAAAGCACCTCTCAGACACAAACTGTTAACATCTAGAACACAAAAAAGTTAACTCAAATTTTAATATAGAAATTACCTACTAGGCAAACCAGTCAACATGTGCTTGCTGTTTCTGTGCTGTGTACTCAATCCATTAAGTGAGAAGTCATCAAAAATGGCAGGGTTTCATGTGTTTTTTCTCATTTGAGCCTACCAGTTACTCTGCTCAGATGATACTTCTCATTCTTCGATTCCCCATCAAAGCATTTCTACTGATGTTACTTATTAAAGCACTAACTTTTCTCCAGTCATTTATGCATATTGCATTGGCAATTGTTGTGCCTTCTAGGTGATGAACTTTTTAATTTTGATTGATTTATAATTAATGATGACTTGTTCTTTTCATCTGACTGTCATTTTAAGCACCATCTTCAAATTGCCTTTAATTTGTTGAGACTGGACATTTTTTTGATTTGGCTTTTCAAATCCAGTGAGAGTCAAGAGACACTATCACATGTATGCACTGATTTCTTATCTTACACAGATAATTCCTGTCAAATACTTATGGTAATAACAGGGCACAGTTGTTTGAATGCATCAGTTTCCATAATGTTTGGAGGATTAAAATCTTTTCTCTATGAATAAAATCCAGACCAAATAAAGTCAAAGTTTTTCCATTTCCCCCATCACACTCATATGAGGGGAAGTTATGAGTATCAAAGTCTCAAAATCCATTCATATTTGTTTCATTAGAGTCTCTCCACTTCACTGAAAGGAAACTTGTTAGACGATGCAGTCTGATTTGAATCTCACAACCTCATGTGAAAATAGCAATGCATGAACTTGTTATGCCTACATATTGCAAACTGTTTAACAGGTCCTCCTTGAAATGAGGATATGACTTTTTTTCACCCTCAGCTTATTTTGCTCAGTTTACAAATGGAACAAATTAGGATCATGAGTCAGAGGATGAGATTTTTTTATTATGTCATTAGGAAGACCTGAGTATTGACTTGGTTGCCAAACTAAGGAACAGAATTCCACAGTTGATTCATACTCACTTGCCTTACCTAGAATACATGTTGTTCTTTCTAGTTCCTTCTAGTACTGGATGCCCAATATTACCTCTTATTTCTGCAGTTCTGAAATCACAGCTTGATATGGCTCTGTCTGTATCTGTGAGAAGGAGAGGCAGCTATAGGCTGCTGGCTGTTTAACAGCTGGCTGTTAAAAAGGGTTGTTTTAACCTGGGCATTCTTACACAATCCACTCCTGATGTTTTATATAACCATATGCTTTATATTAATTAGCTGCCATGTCCAAAAGACTTACAGATTCTTGTCTTTCAGTCACCTTCACCATACTTAAATGGGATTGTACTGAGCTATTTTATTTATGTGGGTTTTTTCCTCTAGATCAGAAGTAGATTATATTTATTTGAAATATAGTTGCAGCATTGTTTCAGAATATATCATATATCATCTATTATTGCACATTGAGCCTGCAATATATTGCAAAACTACTAAAGACTAAAAAAATATAAAACTCCGGATTTTTGCTTCCCATTTTCTGGAAACAAAGAGAATCACAGTCATAGATTATCATGAGCTGGAAGGAACCCAAAAGGGTCATCAAAGTCCAACAGGCTTTGCACAGGGCTGCCCCAAGAACTCCACCATGCACCTGAGAGCTTTGTCCAAAGGCTTGTTGAACTCTGCCAGGCTGGTGCTGTGGCCACTGACCTGGGGAGCTGTTCCAGTGCCCAACCACCCTCTGGGAGAAGAACCTTTTTCTGATATCCAACCTAAACCTCCCCATACACAACTTCATGCTGCTTCCTTGAGTTCTGTCACTGGTCAGTGCCTGCCGCTCCTCTTCCCCTCCCGAGGAAGTTGTGGCTGCAGTGAGCTCTGCCCTCAGTCTCCTCCAGGCTGAACAGACCCAGGGCCCTCAGCTGCTCCTCACACAGCTTCCCCTCAAGGCCCTTCACCCTCTCTGTTGCCCTCCTTTGGACCCTCTCTAATAGCTTTATTGTCTTCTTATATCATGATGCTCAAAACTGCCCTCAGAACTCGAGGTGAGGATGTAGCAGTGCAGAGTAGAGAAGTTCAATCATCTCCCTTGCCATCTGGTGATGAATCATCTGCTACATAATCATCACTGCTTCTTTGCAAAGACCTGAAGTCTGGATTAGGGGTGTTAAGAATATTGGCAAAATTCAGGCAGGGGTAGATTATTTATGCTCACACTTTGCTGACAAGTGTACTCAGATTATCAGCTATATGTCCTAGAAAGGTTTTTACCACAAGGAGCAATAAAGACCACATGAGATGCCACTAACTCTGCTGATGTTTGACCAGTCTAAACTGGTTGATACAAGAAGCATGTTTGTTTATTTGACATCTATTTACTATAAAAACTGCTATTCAGGATTTCCTAATCTCTTTCCAAATTTCTGCTTCTCTGCTGGTCGCTGGCTGCAGAGAGCCTGCCTTTGTAAGGTGTCATTTGTTGCTGTTAGGATGATACTGTTACCTGCTTCCATCAGAACTGGATTTTCCACCTCTTTATGATGTTGTGTGCTGCAATTAATTTTTTTTTCATCTCTCAACTACCTTTAGTACATGCAGCATATGTTTTGCCAGTTTAACACCCTTCATCAGCACAAAACTCAGTTTGTCAGTTCTTATCTGTGTTGTAAAAGGGGCAAGACCCCATGACTTATACCGCAAGCCTGCCTCTTCAGAGCGCTAAAAATCATGCCTTTAAATCATGCTTTCAACAACCCAGTAAGTATTGTACCTTTTTCCCCAGCTACAGAGAGCAGGAAGGTGAGACACTTCACTGTGTAAAATGGCACACACATTTTGTATGTCTCTTGTTCCAGAGCTATTAACTCAAAACATTGAATTAAATTGAGTAAGGTTAATGACAGGTTTTAGTCATGATTGCAGTGACCATGATGAAGGAAAGGGGCAAGAGAATGTCAGTTTTAACAATTAAACCCCCTCAACACATTGCTTTAACATTACTGCCATAACACAGTGAAATGCCACAGTTAATCAGATCACAGTTACTGCCAATGCTCTCGACCACATTCTTGTGACTCCCCCGTTGGGATGTTCTACAAGATGATCAAGTTCTTCATTAATGCTAAGTAAAGGTAGATGCTACACAAATTAGTATCCTTAATTGTTTATGGTTATAAATACGGGAGTTATTTTTTTTTCATTCTAATTTTAAGTTGGCATTATAAATATATAAAGTACAGTCAAATCCCTGTTCCCCTGTAAAACTCAGTTTCCACATAATAGAAGGCTACAAGCATCTAGCAGCCATGTTGTACCATACAAGGCTTCCAGTACATGCTGGAAGTATTTTGCTTACCTCACTAAATACCAGAAACAAGTCTGTCACTAAATCAGTCAGTAACATCTTGCTTCAAATATTTATTTCTCTGCCTCTATTAGGTTGTAAGCAAACATCTGACTGGTTGAAACCTCCTGCAGGGTCTCATCACATTTTAGGACTGGCACTTTCTCCATATCAATAAAATTCAATCACAATGTATTTCTAGTGCTAGCACATGTCAGAGGAAGAAATTTTCTGTAAAGGGCTCGCTTTTTGCTGTAGTATGCTCTCATGTCCTCACTGAGGACAAAAGGAAATCAAGAAGCCCAGGCTTGCAGAGGAAGAAACACAGTATTGGCCAGCAGTAACAGCATTAGATGTGGATGTTCTGGACCCTAGTTCAAGTTACTGTTTCCTGTGTGCCTTGAGCAAGTGAGTGAGATTATTTCTATAAATAGGATTAAGAGCACTTACAACTACAACTCCAGGACATTTCAGAGTTAAACAATTAAAGGATTTTGGCCTGTTTAGATACTTTAATAACACGAACTCCCCAAAGCAGAGAACTTCTTCAGGTTATATTAAAACTAGCAAAAAGACATAGGAAATAGAAAACATCTTCCACAATTTCATTCACCCCTCATCTTAAAAATTTCAACTAGCAATATTACTTACATGTCATATCAATATTCTGAAGCTAAGAAAAAGGATCCTTGTGTCAAGGAGGAGAAAATGTGTTCCCATTCGCAGCAGGTGGGTAAGTCATGTATTGGGTGGGGACTGCCGAACTACAGTAAGGCTCTGGTACATGTAGGAGCAAAGCTTCCCATGTTCTCACTGCCATCCTTGAGAGCTCACCTCTCTGCAGCAGAAATGTGGTGCAATAGGCTCCTGTACCCGAAGGCAGGCCCACACTCCTTATGAGTCTGAAAATGCTGCTGTGGACTAGGGCAGGTGGGAGGCGATCTATCCCAGCTCTGGAGCAGGGGCTTACAAAAGAGGGGTAGAGTAGATCCTTTGGAGACTGCAAAATCCTTAAGGGTTGCAACTTAAGTCTATCAGAACACTTTTACCAGATCTCTACCTGAATAAAAGTGGTTATAGTATTATGATAAGTAGGAAGAAGAATAATTTGCATCATTTATGAGAATAACGTCTGATAAATGTTGCTAGTCTCTTCTTTATATAGTGGGGGGTTGTGGCTTTTACAGTTTTACAGCTATTAATTTGAGGAAATAGGTTATGGAAAGGTTAATGAAAGGTTTTAATCATAATTGTGATGACCATGACCTAACAGAAAGCCACGGAACCTCGCAATTAAAAAAGAACACCAAAATTATATTTATCCATTGCCAGAACACAAAGAAATGCCACCATTAATTACATACCACATTGATTACTAAAAAAATTGTCATGTATCCCTTTAATACAACAATCACTTGAATGGTGATACTATACCTCTATCCACCAATACTATCTCTCTACAACCTCGTTATTGATGCCATATGATATGACTCAAAATGCTGATCACATAGTTAGTGTAGACTTGAAGCAGAAAAATCTCATTGAAATCTGACTTGGATCTTTCTTTACCGTCCTATAATACTGAGCAGAACCCTCCTCTTTGTTCATAAAAATATGCACCTATAAAATAATGTATGTACTGTCTGTTGAATATTCTCTACTATTCATGAAGTTAAAATTAACTCCTTATTTTAATTGCTTATCAGTTCCATAAGCATAATTCCCATGATTTAACCTGCTTTCATGGTGATCTGCTACCTTTCCATATAGAACTTCACATTTTTATGAATTTTTACTGTTTAAAATGTATATGTATGTAAATTATTATGCATCTGAGCCTTTCACATCAGAGGTACACTATAAATACTAAATCAACATGTCTGCTTTAACTTGATTTGATTATGGCTAAATATGAAAAAATAAATTAGCATTTTACTCTATTTTTAGTTGTCTTCATTGTATTATACTGTATATTTGCTTCAAGTGTGTAGATTAACACCTCTCCCAAGTATCTCCTATAGGTTTGTGCTAATAAAGTGTAACTTAAAACAACACAGGAGGGACTAGGAAGAGAAAGCCAGATGTCTAATACAGATGTTCCTTAACTGAAGGATAAATATGTTGGAAACCTTGGGATACTTAGTTTTGTCTTTTCTCAGAACAGACCTACCTATTGCAGCTGGTAAATGTAGCACAAGTTGTGTTAAAAAAAGGCTGAGACAATACAAAGCTTTCCTCTAATTTAGATTACTTTTTTTGCTCATGTTTTCCATAAATTATTATTGATTACTCTTAGATTTATTACCTATATTTTAGCTAGTGATTCAAGCGATTTTAAAAATAAAGCAAATAAAGCTACAAAATGCTGCAATTCAGCAATTGTGCCAAAGACCATTTTTCTTGTCCATGGACGTGATTGACATAGGAATGTGACTCAGGAAGAAAACATTATTAATATGAAGAAAAGTTACAACTTTTGACTTATGTTGGCTTACCTTGGAAGCAATTCCCTGGGTTACATCTGCATTGCATATTCTGATAAGTATATATAGGTTCTCTTTACACAATTTAGCTCCTTCAATAATTTTGCTAAATGCAGAAGAGGGGAAAATAAAGACATATTATTAATAAACAAGCAATTAAACAGGTTAGGGCAACAATGCAATGCTGGTCATTCAGGAACCCTGTGCTAATTTTAATTAGCTACTTTCCCTTGCTTTCAAATGTAATTAAAGCAGCTTAGTTGTGCTCAGTGATGCAAACCACCTTATTTAATCACTAACATTATTTCCCTGAACTATTAATGATTTTCAAAATGCTTGTTTATGCAGAATTAGAACAGTAATTATCTTACCAGTTAATTTTGTACCTTCACATTTCACACCTCACTCAAACGTCATTCATTTACCATAGCCTTTCTGTCAAAACAAAGAAATGCTTGTTCTAAATGTGCTTCTGACTGCCAAATTGAAAGCCAAGTTTTGTAACACTAATAAAGTAGCTCCCAAGTGAAACAGGTGTAGTAATTTAGTCCCTTCCTGTCTTAAGCTTGCACGTACATGCTATGTCTTTTCTTTATTAGCTTTAAAATGAGAGCTTGGTGTGCAAAATAAGCTATTTAATTCAGACTTGTGGAGCAGAATATAATCTTTAATTTAAACTAGAGCCGTAAAAAAAGGCCTTTAATTTTAACTGGCATGTGCGTGTGAATTTGAATTAATAATCCAGAAAATTGAAACTGTTTTGCTGCTGTTGCTGGATAGTGACTGTTCTTCACATGCCCTTAGTTTTCACTCACTCCATTTCTCTCTCCCAAGCTTTGCCTAGTGCCTAATTCATTATGTTGCTGTCTTACAGAAAGGCAATTCTTATTAAAAAACCCAAAAAACTCAGTTGATTGAACTCTTGAAAAGATATATTGTATTGAAATAAATTCGTATGTCTGTATATTTCAGTTTATGAAATGAGTATCATTGGTATATTCATTACATCTATTTAAGGCAGAATTTAAATACACCACGAATTTATACTTCATAAATCATCAGATTTTTTCCCAGTTATTTCTTTTAGTGTAAATTAACAACTAATTGTGGCTTTATAATCACAAAATACAACAGCCTTACAATCAGCAAGTAATTCTGTCTCCTGACTTGTGAGAAAAGGAATTCTTCCCTATACCCAGGAAAACTAAGCACCTGCCTAAAGTCATACAAAGAAAATTCATGGCAGAACTAAAAAAGAGAAAAGTCCATCTTTCAGCTGCTCTGAACAGTCTCTGAGGTCTCCCACACCTATCCCAAGTTGTGCAGCAAGTTCTGGTGGTGAGCACTAATTGCTGCTTTTGCAGGAGATGGCTGAACCATGATCAGCAGCCTATGAAGAGTCATCCTGACTCTCACCTCCTTGCCACATCAGACTAAATGTCTATGTAATCCAATTCAATCAAATTCAACATGCAATCCACAAAACTAGAAGACAGCCTAAAAGTCCCACTGTAAATGAGGCCTATGCCATGTACATTGTACATATCTGTGGATAGCACAAATACACATCTGGCAAGATTCCTTCTGAAGAAGGAGACAAAAAAGACTGGATTTGACGCAATGCTTCCACTGCTGACATAATGTTTTGCAGGAAATGTAATTGCAAACAGAGTATAAAATCTCAGTTTTTAAAGGCTTGTTAATGCAATTAAACACAAAAGCAGTGCATTTTACCTCCACTGTACCCCTTTGAAGTGTAAAGTTACCCATGTAAGAAAAAGGGATGGCTGGATGGACACTAATAGGCCAACGATAATTTTGCATGTGTTCTTTAGAGGTACGGAGTTAGTACAGCCAAGATTTTAAATACTACATCACATTTTGCAAATATTCTTTCTAAATCCATTATAAATCATACAAAAGAAAGCAAATCAATATGCAAAATAAATGCTTTAGTTAGAAAGTCATATTTTGTCTAAAAGCTTTACATGTACCCTGACAAACTAGTTATATTTTAATATATTTAAATGTATTGTATTTTTCCAGAGATTCTATAAATTTGAGACAGCTAAAATAATTTCAATATTTTCAGAATGCCCAAGATTCATGGTCTCCTGGCAACTAGCAATCACATGGCTGGAGAGGTTTTGGCCTACTGTTACAATGCCGTTATATGTTTGGCTGATGATTTATTCAAACCCAGTTGCAAACCTGCTGTTAGCTCCCTCATTGCTTTAATGCAGCCAGTCTACCATTCATAACTGTCAAGAACCAATTCATTGGGACTTGAGCTTATTAAGCACCCAAAGTGTGTAGTGAACATACGCAGTTTTGCACCTCGGAATGTGAATAAACACTATCCTTTCCATCCGTTTAAATTGAGTCTCTGATGTTTTTAACACCATGCATTATTTTTATCTTGTTATCAGAATACTCAGCCATGAACTCCAAAGAATCCATTGTGCACAGCTTGGTGTTAGCAGGTGTCAGTAAAACCTGGCAACCTCCTGTCTAAGAGGGCGCAGGCACGGAAGGACAGGATGGTTTAATACACTGTGCTCGCAAAAAGTTACTGTAGGCACAGAGTGTAAGCTTTAAGATTTCACACAGAAACAGGAAGGACAGGCTCCTCTTATGGATAAAGCATGATACTTGGAGAAGCAATAATGGACTTACTCTCTAATACTGCTTTATTTGAAAGGAGAAAGATGGCTCTGGCAATTAAAGGAGTAATCACAGTGGATATTTACCCTATTGAGGACAATATATCAATTCTCTTGGTCAAACATGCCAACTGTATAAATAATATAAAGAGGAAATGGGTTTTGAAAATAAAATATTACTTAACAAGTTCATTTATATTTTAATCTAACTCTGTTAATTCAATAGTCTCAAAAAGGCATATTTGAATTGCAGGCTTTAATAGTTTTTCATGTTGAATAACATGGTAATATGATTTTTCTCCATTCTATACACATAAGGAACATTCTAAAACACGTAGCCACAATTATACAGCAACAGTGTGCATGATATTTAATGCCAGACTGGGAATAAAGCTGGTTCAAACCATTTGGTTTAAAACAATCATAAACAGCCATTTTAACATAATGATTCTAGTATAATATGCTTTGCTTAAATTTTAAGAATTGTAGTGGGGGAAAGATAACGTTCTGAGCACTAATTTAATTTAAATTAGGACTACTGTAGAATTCAAGTGCTGACCAAATAACAATTAAATAAAGTTTGAGGTTCTTCTTGGTTTTTTTTGGTTTTGTTTTTGTTCTGACACGAAGGACTCAGTATTTCTTGAAAAGGAAATTATTACAAAAATGTCAGCAAGAATAATTGGAGGGTCAGGAGGTTTTTTCTTGAGTGTTTGCTGATGTTGTACCCATCCCATCAAGAATTTCAGAAGAGGAATAAAATGGTACTCTATCTTCTGGACAGCTTGATGTTTATCTTTGCTGTCAAGCAAAAAGGGATGCAATTCTATTCACACTGAGAAGATTAGAATAATGCAGAAAATATGACAAACCAGAGCAATTCACAACCAGTCATACCACACGTTGAGGGGTCTAGACTCCTTTAGTACATAGAGACTGACACACAGGGCCCTAATGAAGCAAGGTTGTTCACTAATAACAAATGTACTTCCTTACCAGCTCTCCACATTTTCATGAAAATTTAACAGAAATAACTATTTAAAATCACTCAAAGTCATCACATCAGTTAACTATGATGCTGTGAACAGAACAGGCCTCTGCTTACACTCCGGAGTGACTGCAACAGGACTATTGTGCATTGCACATGGAGTCCTCACAGGAAAAGCCCTTCCAGAACTATTGGCAGAGTCTTGACAGGTATGAACATATACATAAAAATACCTTGAGAGGTATGAACATATACATAAAATTTTTCAAAAGAACAATTGCCCTGGAAAATTAATCATCATTCCTTTTCTACAAGACTTTCAGTTCAAACTCATGGATTCCTTTAAGATAAACACAGTGGGCACAGTACTCTGGGCTGTTAGATTTGTTTTGTGGCAATGTAATGCAATTAAATTTAACTAGCCATGAACAGGCAAATATATATACTGTTTGGGATTTACCTTTAAATAAGCTTACTGCTGCTTAATCAAAATCTTCTGCAAACTCAGAAGAAAGCTTAAAGAAATTCCATCTCTGTATCTATTTTCATGGTTACCTATAGAAATACCTATTCTTGGGAAAGTCAAGGTGCTCTGCAACACTTCTGTGGTCTCTTTCAACGTATTACACCAAATGCAGTTCATTTTTCAGATGTGGGAAGCAATTCAGTACTGTCTTACTCTTCCTGAATATTTAATGATTACTCAGAGATGACATCTCTGAATGAAACTTTTGGTAGAACCCATATTATCTTTTTTTGCCATGTCTGCATCTACAGGAATAAAGATTTCATGGAATAATGGCTGGGTGTTTGCATCCAACTTTTCACGTCATTAGCCTGATGATAAACACACAGAAACACCTGAGTCTAACTTGCTCTGTACCAAACTGTCATTATATCTTATCTTCCCTCATCAGATACTCAGATCTGTTCATTAAGGCCATGTATCCATATGCTCCCAAATATAGGAAGGCAATGAAATGAATGAAACAAAAAATGATGGGTGGTAGTAGTAGTAATTTCTAGTCTTCAAATTATTTAACCATTTCTTATTCAGAGACTTAATCTGGGAGAAGTAATCAACAGATACATTAATCAAGGAATGTTATCAGAGAAGGAAGGAGAAGAAGCTCAGTAGTTCAACCTGTGCAGCTTTGCACTTTGAAGGGTCTAATATAAATAAGGAATAACCTGTATATTTTGGTATAACCTGTTTCTTTAAAATTATGACAACTACACAGCCTCCTAAAATAGCTGTTCCCATACCCCAATTAGCATCACAGAATGAAAGAGTGTTTCTTTCCTTATCTTTTATGCAAATTTCTTTTCCTACACATAGGAAGAAGAATATCTTGTCCTGCACTTAGTGAACATAGGGAACAACTGGTCACTATCTTATTTGTAGCAATCATTTAGAACTTACATTATCCCTTCATCTTTTCTTAGCAAGGTAAATCCAGGAGTTTCAAGGGGGCTTGTTTGCTCTGTTTCACAAGTCTTTATCTTGACCAAAACTCAGGCAGAGTATTGAATCTCAGGTCTAACACTTTCAGGAGTAATTTTTTCCCAGATTTTAAATCTGAGGGTCCTGATCATGCATCATGTAATTAAACACTGTGGGTTTTTTCCCCCAATATTTAAGATCTTTAGATTTCTAAATTTCTAAATTTCTAATTTCTAAAGGTAATCTTCTGAACTCTTGCTAATTATTTTCAACTGGTGTCAGGGAAAAAATTTTTATTGCAATCTGCTGGTATATCATCAGAGAGCAGAACTGGATCCATGAGACACCTTGGGGAAGTTTGCTGTGTACATTCCTGAGTTGCAAAACTAAGTATTGCTATCTTTGAGTATTTTTAAATATTTATGTAAATGTTGTACTTAGCATCATCTGGGTCGTGGTTTCTTACACTACAATCTCTCTGTTATAAGCATTAAAATGACATTTTAAAACATGGGATTTCCTTATTTCTATCACAGAATAGATCATGGTTCTTTTGTGAATGAACATAAGTGAAATGAAAGGCAAGGGATACCTCACCTGCCTTAAAAACTGATGAAAGATACAAATTAAGAGGGAAGTGAGGTCATCAACAAGCAGAATGCCAGGAAATATATTGGATAAAGCCAACTTTAAAAACTGTCCATAAGACTGATCATAAACACAGACAGTTAAATTTCCCACAGAATTTTCAAAGGCAGGAGGACTACACAAGCCAGGTAAAACTAGTAGTTTTGCTTTTATGCACAATCTGAACTCTCAACTCCCATATAATATGTTTATTTACTAGAGAAAAAAAAATTAGCTCTTCCCTTACTCTTCCATACTTGAAAGACTAACAACACAATTAGTATGAATAATTAACACTGCTAATCACACCTCAGAGCCCTGGGTTTCCACAGAGGCTAAATTACACACAAGGACTAAATTTCCTTTTGTTGCAGGATACCCTCCACAGAAGCCACCCTCCCTTCTCTTGTAGATCTCAGACCACATAGCCTTGGACTTTGGCTCTGCCTATTTGGTCTTTTCCCATGCAATCTCCCTTTTCATCTATTCATAAGAAGGTGAGTTTCTATTTAGCAACTCAAGGCCCACAAAAGCAGTGTGACAGATTGAAAGTAGCATTTCCACATCCTTCCCCATGAAAGAAAGTCCTTTAAAAAACTTTTAATCTGTAAAATATTTATCCCATTCTTTACAAGTGCATTTCCATATTTCTTTAAAAAATAGTGTTGTGACATGAAGTTAGATATGAGAGAACATCAGGAAAGAAAATCATAGTTAATACCAACTTTAAATACAAAGACAGTAGCACACCTCTGCTTTATTGAAAAGGAGAGATATATTTGGTCACACGTGAGGGTGGGGAGGGAAGATTCAAAGTCAGAGCTAATACAAATTTTTTCCAACTTCTACATGAAAGCCCCAAAGAGACTAAACAATTCATCAGGGATGGAGGAATATTCGTCTATTGCCTGTATGTGTCAAGGCAGTTTTCTTCATTAGTGTAATGAACAATGCAACTAGAATCAGTGCACACTTTCAGATGAAATGGATCAGTTGGTTTGTCTGTCCCCTTGCAAAAAGGGACATTCAGCACCTCTTTTCATGGCTTAGGTCTCATCAAGAGAATGGATAAATGCTCTAGAGTACTTGTACAGGTCTCTCTCACTGCCTTGTGCATTCAGCCTCTATGTTCAGAATCTCTGCCAGCTTAGATGAAACCCATAATATTTTTGTAACTATTGTGTTTTGACAGTGTCAGAGTTAAGTGATGTAATAGGTAGGAAGCGGAGAGCCTCATAAATTGTATTAAAAGGTAAAGTTTCAGTGCAATAGCCAAAGGTGCATGAGGTAATGTATCCACAGTTCTCAATCACAGTCTCCTTTATTATGGCCTATTTCCACCAGTCTAATCTGAAATGAACTCATTAGGCTTTTTGTTCTTTGCACAGTTGCTGCCAGCATCACTCTGCCCTTCCTCCTGATTTCCTTGGTATTTTGGGAGCCTAAGGGAGGGGTGGATTAAATTGGAAAATATAAATAACAAATCAAAAATTAAAATTGATTGGATAAACAATTTCCCTGTTTCTTAATAAGTGATTGATTTTTTAATCAATATTCATTATTTCTCAGAACATACCAAACTGTTTATTGAATAAATGAATGGTTGGAGCTACAATGACATGAAATCAAATAGGTGAACCAATTTCTTTAATAACATGGGCTGAATAGACCACGTTATCTTACCTGGTTGAAACGAAAAGTCAGAAATTCAACACCATTGACTAGGTGATTCAAAAAAAGGATGCAATTTGTTTTCATGTTTGATACCCACAGGTGTATAGCCACATGCTGATTTGTGCGATATTTCTAAACTGCAGTTGAAAGTTACTTTCTTTTTGATACAACTTTTGTGTTCTTTCTCACAATTCTTCTTTAGTCAGCATACTACAAAGCTTCTGAAACAAAATTCAGATCTGAAAAATGAGATCTGTAAAACTGTTCACTGTAAAGGCTTCAGCTATGGCAAATGAATTTCTCTAATAAGTTTTTATTCACTTGTATCAGATTCAGTGGTACACCTATAAACTATATGCTACATCCTAATATATACTTCAGACTATTTCATTTTTTTGGCATAATGTAAAAATAATCTTCTGAAGCACAGAGGTTCTGATGTTCTTTTTTTCAGTTAAAGTACTAGAGTGTGAGATCTCCAAGAAATGTTTGCACATTTGTTTAAAACACAAGAAAAGATATTAATTTATTATTAATACATATTAATACGTAATACAGATCGTATCATTCACGTGATCTTCAAGTCACAAATTTCTTCCAGGACATGGAAATATCTAACTTTCATTTGTACTCAAAATATACAAAATTCTTCTTCTTATGAAAAATTATAAACTGGACTAATCAATCATTAATTAATTTGTAGGACGCTTGCTTTAACATCTATTTTAACTTGTCACAATTAATTTAACATATGACCAAACAGCAATATAATTTCATTGGTCCAAAGATTAAAAAGGATGGAATAACTTGAGCAATAAAAGAAATCTGAAAGATTGCAGTTTCAGTTTGTATACTAATTCCATGTGTTCTTCATTGTCAAAATTAATTATACAGAAACCAATTATCAATCTATTGTGCTATGTTGTCATCTACAATAACACTAATGTAAGAAGAAGTTTCATTAAACTCACTTTTGTAGATCACAGATTTCTGCAAATGGTCAAGGCCTACAGTAAAACCAGAAATCTAACCTAAAATCTGAAACTTCAAATCTTTTTTCACTTTCAAAGTCAATCTATCTTACAGCACTGCTTCCCAATAATAAAGAGGTAAGTTCAGCTGCTAACACTAAAAATTGGCATTTTGAAAGTATTAACTATTGAAATGAAGCTGTTTCCTTTCATAATATATAAATATTCTGAAGAAATTCAAGTCCAGTTACCATTCTGTATAACACACGTTTCTAGAGCATTCAGGACTATCTGACAACATGAGTCATCATCACTAACCAAAACACTTTCCCCTAATTCCAAGCATAAAATCCCAGGCACTAATGCTCTGGATTTATTCACAGAGCTTTCAGCTCCCTTAGTCTGGCATTTTGCACCGTCCACTTTAATATACATCTACATAAGTTTGTTACGGTCCGGTTTCCCTTCGGAAATTTTAAAATGTGCTATTTTTCCAGTATGAGCTTGCTTCAAATGGCTGTGATTGTCCCCTCGGTTGAGGAAATAGGCTTGGCAAAGGCGGCACGGAGGAAGTAGAGGCAGTTTGTGTCCCAGGCGCTGGCCAGGAGATGGTGGCAGAGAGCAGCTCTCCTCCAGCCCCTTTAGCGCTCCTTGGAATCCTCAGAGACCCCAAGGTACTTTGGACACCTCACTACTGCCGCACAGCAATCTCCTGACTTGTGCCATCAAGTTACTTTTTATGTTTTAGGATAACATAACAAGCTCAAAACATTGGTTAACGTCCAGTTTGTTCAGTCAGATCTGGGTGCTTGCATAAACACGCTACAGGCTGGATGCACTCAGCTCTCCCTCTTCTGCTGAAGAACCAAGTTTCATGACATCAGTTTTGGTAGTGATAAAAATCAAACATTTTCTGGAGCCATTATTGCCTAAAATGTTAATGCAGTTTACTTTTTTCAACTGTGATCGATAGCTGGAGGAAAAGTGCCCATAAATTACTAAAGGCAAATACGATTCTATTAGCACTCAGGAGATTTTGCAACATTTGCCAGTCTGTTTTACTGGAAAAAAAAAATTAATTTGTTGAAAGGCTAGTTTTTTACCTGTCTTTGTCTTTCTCTGTAGAAGAGGGATATTTTTATCTGGAGTCATTTAGGAGATGTAATTCTAATGTACTATAGCTATAGGTTTCAATTAATGTTCTACCTCTCTGTCAGCTTTACATTCCATGTTTTATGAAATCATTAACTATTGTCATGTTTCTATTATGATACTATTAGGAAATAAAGAGATGTATGTAAATGGAGATGTAAAATAAATGTATGACAGTTACTGGGAGCAACATCTGTGCACTATCATACGTGTTTACACTAATTTTCTAAAGATTGTTCCATTCATTACAGAGCATTGTTACTTGCTGTGGCACAACCCTTATTTCCATGCATTTAGGGATTCAAGCAAAGAGAGGGTAAATGAGAGCCTAATCAATACCACTTTTCATTTTGCTTCTAATGTGCTGCCTTTCTCTTTCTTTTCTTCATGAACAAATCCAAAAAAGATCCTGACGTTACAGTCATAAAATGTAATTCTTCCGCAGAAACACAGACAATAATGCTTTCTGTATTCAGGCATATTGCATATTCTAATGGCATTTGGCTAAATTGAGTATGGATTTAACATCAAAGGCTTCATGAATTTTTCAAATGAGATATTAAAGTCAATATTTCAAGTGAAAGATATTTCAATTTAGTTGCATACACAACAATAAAAAACTTCTACAAGGCAGAGGTACTAGTAGCTATGGCAGTATTAGTTCATTCAGGAAATTATTAGTTTATAAGAAAATCAAACAGAAGGTTGTGATAGAGCAATGACACTGAATAAATTAGACTAACTGATACACGCTAATGTACTTTATCTCTTGAAGTCTGAAGCAGAACTTGCTACTGGCATGTTCAGTCCTTCAAGCTGGGCTTCGTTTGGGGATATTTATTTTGTAAATTCAAATGGTTCCACCTATATTTGCATTCAGGACCTCAGAAATCTGCTTATGTTCATCTCTGAAACGGCTAGGCCTACTGTATGCAAGAAACACCCCAATCCTGTTTATTTTTTAATCTAAGTGCATTTTGCTCCATATTGTCAATGCTTATGCAATGCTGCTTCTGATTTCAGAGTTACTGAACATTCAGACTACTCAGTGCTCACAAATAGTCCACTGAGCTCTGGCTACTTCTATGTCCTGGCAGAGATAAAGACTTACAAACAAAACAGAGTCTGATTGTTCTTTTCCTTTCCTATTTTGGGCATGTGGAGTGTAGCAAAATGCCCATTAAATCAGGAGGATGTTGTGTTATGATGCCTTGACATACCCCTGAGGAACACATACTTTTGTGTCGCCTACGACTCCTGGGAGAGCTGGGTGCCCTACACACGTGCACTCATAGTGCATATTTAGGCAGCTGCACTCACAGGGGTCTTGTGCTGCTCAAAGGCCAAATACACCATTTGTTCATACACAAATAACAGAGGATACCAGAAACTATAAATATATACTTATATATATATATATATACATATGTATAAATATATACCAATGAATTCTGATTTTACTAGTAATTCTTATATTACTAAAAACTAATTATAATTGGGTACCAGGGGAAAGTTACACTGATTTAAAACCTTGATTATCAGGTAGTTTGGGCCAACAAATTACTACAAAGAACTCTGATCCTAAAAGCACTTCCCTGAAACTAGCAGGTTGGTTGTCTCTACAATGTTCACTCAAAGTGTTTGAACTTACTGTGAGAGCGCTTCAAGGGCTCACAGAGAAAGCTGGTGCTAAGTAAACATTAAACTGCTACACCTGTTTCTGCCATGGCTGCAGGACTGAGAGAAATGCTGATCTGTTACTCAGAACTAAAGCAAATAGCCTTGTGGGGAACACTTCCAAAGGCTGAGGCAGGCCATCCTTTCCCAGTTCAAACACTACCTAACTTGTAGCACTGGTCTTGGGGTCCTAGACAGCTCTTTGTTCCCTCCTAGAGCTTTTCTGAAGCTCAGTGTTCAAAGCGCTATAATATTTCCATAAAATGAGAAGTGTCACCATCTCAATGGCAATCAATCAGGGACAAATAACATCTTCAGAAACAGTACTTCCAGAAAAAGTATTTCTTGTGGTAACAAAGGTAAGATAGAAGCCTTGTATAGATAATAAGATCTAATAATAACTAGAATTGTATTTTCAAAATTGCCTCTGGGGCTGGGGAATTTGGTTTCCTTTTCTTCTGTTTTGATTTCTGGACATCTCTGAGATTGTTCTGAAAACTAGTTCATGCTTAGTGAGGCAGTAGTAGATCCAAAAACTTGCAGTTGAAATTATTGAAATTTTTATTATTTTTTTTTAATGATATAAAATGACACTGTTAGGAGGAAAGATTCCCCCACAATATCTACACAGTCTGAGAACAATGTTTAAGGAATGATCCTCTGAACTGAATAATTTCCTATTTTCCTTGTTGATTCTAGGGATTCACATAAAGTTAAGAGTAATTACTTCTCTTGCAAGATATGTGTCAAAATGAGAGCTCAAATCCTTCTTTAGAGCACTGCTAAATAAACAAGGAGTATTTGAAGCTCAGATCAGGAGACCAAACTGTAGGATTTGATCTTGGACAACCAAATGCTATGCCAAAACCCAAATCATTCACATATCATAAATACCTTTTGTATTTAATACAAGGTTTTATTGAAAACATATGAGCAGATTAACCATAGAAATAAACTGAAAAAATTGTGCTACCTAGAATATGCTTTTGAACCTTTATTAACTGGTGATAATCTGCACTGATCCGCATTACAATTCCATTGCAGATGTTGCTGACATTAAGATGTATGACAAGGAAACTGCAGAAAAAGCTGATTTAAACAGGTATTTCACATTAACTAACAATACATGCAGTGTATAACATCTTTCATGGGAGTTCAAGTATTCTACCTAATTCTTTGCAATTTCATTGTTGTTATAAATAAAGAGTAATGAAAGTCCACTTGACAGCCACTGAGTTTTCTCTAATTTCATAGCTTTCTAAAATTTTCTGATTTTCTCTTTCACTTTCCTTCTTGATGGAAACTGTAATTATGTAGTTAGACTGAAACTCATGGCATGGGAAGGGACAGTTAAACTTTTTTGGACCTACCATTCTTACAGCAGGAGCAAGCAGAGCTGCTTTCAGACTTGTTAATACATTCTGTAGGGAATGAAAGCCTTGAAAAGGATGGTACTTGTGTGAATTTCCTTCCCCTCCACACAGCAAATGGAGCTGGCAGTCCACCAAAGCTCCAGACATAATGTTCCTGCACCGTGTAGAAGGAGGTGTGGCACTTTATTAAGGGAAAAATAGTGCTTTTTTGGGGCACAGGATCAGCCTCAACACAAAGGACAAACCATGAAGGATGAAGGACAGAAAGGTGGGAAATGTGTGTTTGACTAGGTGAAGAAATGATCCCTGTATTGATCACATATGATCACACTGTAATGCTTCTTTCCTTCCATCTGTTGTAGGCCAGTTCTCCAGCATTACCTCGCCATCTAGGTAGAAGTAATATACACCAGGACTCTCAACAGATTATTTAGTCTATATCTGGGAAATGCATTTATTATGAAGTGTTAGGTGGTTCATAGCGCCTGTGGTAGTCCTTCAAGCTAAGGTGAATTTTTTTTTGTTTTTACAGAGCAACAAAGCAGGAAATAACTTAAAACACTCTAGTCAGTAGAAATCAAAATAAGAAGTTCCATGTAGGTCATCTGAAAAGCCAAAAAAGCAATCAAAAATCAAACTGTTTACCAGGCACACAAGAAAAGGAACAACCTCAGTGCAAAGTATAATAAACAAATTCCTCTAGTAATGTGAGCTACACAGATGCTTTCTCCATCAACTGAGTCCATGTTTTGAAAGCCACACAGGATCAATGAAGGCAACAGAACTTACCCAACTTCAGTAGTTCAGCAATGAGTACTGTGTGCCCATCCACCCACCTCCCTGGAAAAAAGAAGTGTTACATGTCAGGAATGAGTCCAGTAATTATCTTCTAACACAGGAGCAATGCCAGCAACATTCTGGTAATGGCAGCATTAATGCTAAAAGTTTACATATTCAAAAGTGAAAACATTCACAGACACAATCTGGATATTTTAACTGTCACAGGCCTCAGCAATCTGATATTGCTCAGCCTTGTGACCAAGACATTAAGCCACTGGTATTTATCTGCAACAGAGAAGAATAAAGCTTCTCAGTACTTCTCTAATAAGCTCAACAATTAATCCACGAGAATTTGAAAAAGAAAAGCAAGCGTCATGTCACTATTAATAAATAAGAAACAAAGAAAAATTTTACTTATTTTGCTAAAAATAGACAATGAAAATATTTTCTACTCTATGGCAGGACCAGAAAACAACATAAAGCTGTAAAGTTGTACAGTAATTCAAATTCATGTAAGCCATTATAAATCACAAAATACAGAGAATAACTTTAATTCATTTATTTGGTCAATCATTTCATTTACCTGTCAAAACAAAACAAAACAAAACCAAAAAAAGGGCAACAAGTTCATGTCCACAGAAAAAGTATAAAGCACCTACTATATGAGTATAATCAAACACAGGTTTGTACCAGAAATATAAATAGTACAGATTGGAAAAATGCTTGAATAATGAAGTATTTCATGCAATTCCAAGGAAAATTAGATGAATGACTGAAAAGGATAGAAGTGTACACAATTCATTATATAGAATATGGTAACACTTGGCTAAAAGAAGTGTGGAGTTCCTCACTTTAATGAGCACAGTCTTTGCTCACAAATTAAAAATAAACAAATAAAAAAGATACGAGTATGATCTCACTCATTGGCAGTTGATCAAACTGCAATTTGTCCCAAGAGTTGGGAAGCCACTGCCTTATAACACATCAAGAACTGCTTATTGAACTGATCTGTGTAGAGTCTGACTCCTTTTCTGTCTACAGCAATTGGTTTTCCTATCAAAACATTTGGGTTTATGGAAATGACTGGAAACACAGCATCATGTTTAAAGTTAAATCATGCTCACTTCACTTTGAAGTCCCATTGTACCCCACTGAATAAAAGTACCTTTCCTTTTGCTGAGGGCTGTACAGCCAGTCCAATCTCAGGGCAATGCTGCTGATGTTAATAGCAAACTTGAATAGCCACACACAACAGTTTAAATCTCTAACATTCATATATTACCATAACTAAACCCAGCACTTTTCATTAATCATACAATGGCATGCTTCTTCATTTACAGCCAGCTGATTAAAATACAGATATATTGTTCTGAACATCACAGAAATCACGGGCACCCAGCCATTGTTTCCAAATAGTGTTTTCTCAGCCTTGTTTCACTACTCAGCTACATATTGCAGATTACAAAAATTATTAAAGATTCCAACACAGAAATGGACAAAAAAGTATCCTAAATAAGAGATTGAAGGGCATAAATTTTCTGCCATAACAAGGATAAAGCTTCAGGTAGAGAAGGCCTACTTCAGTGTCCTCCACCTTACTACTGCAACGTTTCAAACATAATCAAAAGAAACTAATTTGAATTTTTGATAAGGAAATCCTGAAAATAGCCTGATAAGCTATAGATAGATGCCTGTAGCTTTAAAACATTGTTTACATGAGTCCAAACACCTAAAAATGCTTGAAAAACAGATATGTCTATGCTGAAAACAAAGTTATTTCTTAGAGAATGGGTCAATGATCTGAAGTCACATATCATCCAAGTCTGTGTGAATCTCACATGAGCTCTTATTGAAAGGGAACGGTTAAGACCCAAAGTACCATTTCATCTCTGACCTACATCTCTAAACGTATCATTACTCAAGGATTGTATCTCAATTCAAGCATATAATTTTGGAATATTTTTCAGAAGGGATGCAATGGATGTATCACTAAGCTTCTAATTCTATAAATAGGCAAAAAATTGGTAGTCACAGCAGCTTTGGAAGGTGGTTAAGAGAGGCAGAAACTCCCAGTTTGTAGAGGAAAGAGTGTTTCTCTGCCTATCTTTCTGAAATTTATATGAAGGATAAGAACGGAGCTTACACATAGAGATTTTTACCATCAGCTTGTGAGATGTTGAAGAGTGAAAAATTTCAGAGTGCACAGATCATGAGTTATGGGGAAAGAATGAGGTTGACATGGAAGTTTTTACATTACCTTGACATAGTCTGTTGTTTATTCTCTTCATAAAAAGAGAATTTCCCCTACAGAGTCCTTTTCATTAACAGAATATCTTTTCCAGTATTTTTCTTGGGATTATTCTAAAATTTGGTACCCCTGATATTCAGTTTTATTTACTGAATATCATTATTTACTGAATAACTTACTGCACAAATACTGAATACATACTTTGCTAGTTATGAAGTTACAGCTGCCTGTTCCACAGGTTCATTTTTAAAGCATTGTTTCCTACAAGACAGTTTGGCCAACAATTAACAAAATAATGGACTAGCAAATGTACTTCTTACATTGAGTCCTTAAAATCCAACGCTGTACTTTTTAATCTCTATAAAGATTTCACAAACTTTTGAGAACATACCTCATGACTATTGCTGTACTTATCCATACAGACAGCTGGGAAAAAATCAACATAGGCTGTTACATAGAACAATTTGCAGATACAATTTCCAGCTAGACTGAAGCAGATTTGATTATAAAGATGAGGCTGAAGATATCCTGCTTTTTTTAAAGTTTTCTTTTTCTGTAAGGTACTTGAATGGCCATGAAATGTTTTCAATAAAGAAAAATCTACATATGCAAAGGCAGCATTCTGGAAATGGATTTAGAATATTTTGGGATGGAATATCTAAAAAGCTGTCTCACTACCAAAAGCTGTTTCCAGTCTTTTCCATATACCAACTACCACTGCTATTCAGTCACACCCTTTATCCTTTGGGATACATCATCCACCAAATCCTGTTTACAGCCTTAGTAGCCTCTGCATCAGTGAGTCCCTTCCCTACTTACCCTGCACCATCAGACCCCCTTCAAAGGCAATGGCAATGCCAGTAGATGATAGCAATGCCTTGTCTGGTAGGTTTTCTCTGTTTTAAAAAAGAACCAAACCACATTTCATGCCATGGAAATAATAATAATGATAATGATAATAATAGTAGTAATAATGTTTCATTGTCTGCATAAGCAATGGTGACCCACAAAAACAGAAATTTAGAATTTATCTTTCATCCATAGTCCACTTCTAACAATTAGAAATATCATTTGTTCATTTATAAATTGAAAAGCTGAATACAGTGTCTGTCCATTATCCACCCTGAAAAACTCATTCTGCCGAAACAACTAGCAAGTAACACAAACAATACATGAAAGATCCCATGGAAGATTGGGTAGAGCATGCCTAATTCTGTATGGGCCTAATTCTGTATGGGCATGCAGTCCTATGTAGCAAGAGCTATACAGTATAAGAATTTTTTACCAAATGGGTTATTATTTCTATAGTACCATAAACAGTCTTGCACACCGTCAGACAGGATTAGTGATTATTCCTCTAATACTCATTGTCTACCAGTGCATATATATTTCTTTGTATTTATTATAAGCTACGTATTTATAATAATAATTTATGTATATATTTCCACAAACTTTTTTGGAGAATGGCATTTTTCTGTGAACTGAAGGCAGAACCAGGAACCAAGAACTTCTCTGTTCTAACCTTCACTCCAGTAACAGGTTCTTGAGTTTGCAGCCTTCAGCAAACCATTTCCTGCATTTGTAAAATGTAAATTGTGAAAATGAAGATATAAACACCTGCTTGCTTACCTAGAGAAGGATACTGGAAAACTATTTGGCCTTCACAACCAAAAGCCAAGTCTGACAAATTCACAGTGAATTTGGCAAGGACACATTGCACAATGCTCTGCAATCCCAGTGTTGCTTTGGCACCCTATGGCATTTTCCCTGCATGCTTTCCAGGCTGAGTTTAAGTTTCTGTTTGACCTCCAAACCTGCAGACAGTTATGGCTGTTAAACTATAATCACAGAATTTGTCTCCTTGACTTTGGGGGGATTAATTAGATGCCTAAAGGTAAGGAATTAACCAAATGCTTGTAGAATGAAGGCTTCATTTGGTGAAGGGCCAATTTTCCCAATTGATAATGTATAAATAAAAATCATGCCTAATTTGCTTCCATTACTAATGCTTTATATTCTATATAATTGGAAGTGAATTAGCAGTTTATTTTAAATTGTTTACATACAAATCTTATTTTCTTTAAGAGTAGAAATCAACGGCCATTTCTTTTCTAATTTGATGCTGTTGTCACATGCTACAAAGACTAAGCATAAGGGGCTTTTTATTTTAAATTATCTCATTATGTACTGAATTTAAACATTTGATAAAAAACTACCCAACATAAATAAAAACAAGTAAATAACAATCAAATATAATCTCATATTTTTATCAATCTAGGACAGTTTCATATTTGAGATACATACAAGAATTTTAAAGAACCTTTTTTAAAAGTATTTTGAAGATACTGCTTGAATTCTCCATAAAAATTACAAGAAAATGGTTCATGTAACTGACAATGTTATTAAATAATATATATAGCTACCATTATTTTTGTGAAACAGTCACCATATTCCTCAAAACAACCTGATCCCTTCTATTTAGAAAGAAGTAAAAAAGTCTCAAAAATACCAGTTAAAGACTGATTCTCTCAGAGACAACTCAGTGAAAAATAATGACAGACAGTAGAGTGTTAAGACCTTATATTTGTGAAACATGACACAGGTCATCAACAGGAGTCCACAGAAATTCAACTAGACTGTTTTCACATCAAGGTTCTGAACAGCCTGATTGATTCTCTTAAGCCTCTTGGTTCTCTCTCAGCCTCATTCCTCAACTTGAACGTATGTGAGTTTCATTCTGGGTATATCACAAGTTAAAGCATAATTATTTGTGTGTTAAAATAGTATGAGCACTTGCCACAGTCAGCAAAAGCTAAGTTACTACCGTTGATCATGTGTCTTTCAGAGCTCTGATCCTTTCATATACCATGACACCACATCCCTGTAGGACACATGAATTAAAGAGGCTTTTTGTGAAGTACACAGTGAAAACAAACCCCATTGAGGCAGATAAATTTTTCACTGCATAGACTATCAGATCAAAATATCATAAACAAATGGCCTAGATGGAACTTTCCAAGTTTGTGGAAAGGGAGGGGAAATAACAGGATAAACTACTTTCCCTGACTTCCTGGATTTTTTAAATGCTGGTATCATCTATGTTACATCCCTAACTACAACTTCCTATCACTCCTGTCAATTCTTCTCACTTGTCCAGGACAACTACATCTATCATAATCTGGAAAAGAATATAATAATAATAATAATAAAAAAAAAGTATTTTGAGTCTAGAACACAAGCCCATTTTCTTCAACCAATCTTGGAATAAGTTCCCTGACCTTGACTGAGTAGTAGGTGTTGTCAGCTTCTTCTATCCTGTGATGACTGAAGTTTGTCCAGGAGACACAATTCTCTGTTAAATCCTTACCACTCCTTCACAGAAGACATCAGTTTACATAGAAATTATTTGCAAGAATACAAATTACTTCATTTGCAACCAAATTAGGAATAAAACAAAATTTAGCGACTGTGAAATAGTTGCTTCTCTCCAACCATATAATGGATGGATATATTAATGTACATGGCTTTTTCATTGGGGGATTCATACCAGTCATGAAATTTTTGATATTACATGTATTTTTCAAAACTCCCTAGAAATGGTGTTCACAATTTGAAAGCTAATAGAAAGAATTTAATCTGTTCATACACTCCACTCCTCAAAATGCAGTGGCATAAACACTAATGTCCAACATACTGCAAGTGGGAAGTAACACTGAATATTTTGCTTGACAGAAGTCAGGCTGCCTAAGGAACATTCTTCCATGCAGTTCTGGATCCAAGTAATTCCAACATTGTCTGTTTTCTAAGAAGACTAGATCCTTAATGGAAAAGCTGCTGCTAGCAATGTGTTCATTAGACTTGGAAATGGAGAGTCACTCTTCTAGCCTGGAGCCAGAAGGTGGGCTATCTTGGAGGCAGGGTTGATAGCTTTTGAATACCAGATGAAGTCTATAGATACAAGACTGGTGTCAAATGACAAGAGCCTTAAGCAGATGGATGACAGTGTGTGTGCACTATAGGCTGTTGTTAATTTACTAGATAGAGATAATGCTTCCATAAAATTAAAAATGAGTCACTGGAAAACAGCCTGAGAGGCCATAGCCTGCAGATTTCAGGCCTCCTGGCAGGCCTGCATTGTGGGGGATATGTTTTTATAGAATTATGAAAATTAAAATTGCATGTTAGAGAGAAAGAAAATGTAATTGTTTCTCTTACTAGCTATTTAAGCTATTCATAGTTTGGATTTGTAATTCACAAGTACATATTCAGTAAAATGGAATAAACTAGTCATAGAAACTCATAGACAAGATATACATGAGCAATGTCAAACATATGTAATATTAGTGAATTCTCAAGTGTCAAGATGTAGGGTTTATGTCTGGAACTGTGCTTTCATAATTTTAGCATGACCATATACAAAGTCCCTCCTTATCACTATTGCTCTGCATAGGACTTTTCACTGCTGTTGGTTCATGCTGGAAATTACTTTTCTTCTGCTTTTATCTTGGAATGAAAATTTCATGTCATACTTCTTACAAGACTGTCAGTAGATTTATGTATCATAACATAGATGAGGCTGTCTCATTGTTTCCTTGCTTCAAATGTAAGACTGTGCATCAGACTCAATGTAAAATTTTTGTGAGAGTCCATTTTGATAAAGAAGTAACTTTATTGCCAAAGGCAAAAAAGGGAACCATAAAGAATAAATACACAGTTCTTAGCATGGTTCCCATGCTACCATTTACTGGGAGGGATACCACTTACTATGCAATCTAGAACTCCCTGGGCCATTCAAGACCATCTAATCTTGAGAAGACAGTGAAAAATTCAAGCAATCTGCCATCCAGAGAGGCTGGATCTAGTTGCCTATATAGCCAAAATTGTTCTTGATCCCTACATAAATTTATCAAATGCCCTAAAACAATTTAACCTACTGCTGACAACCAAATTCCAAGAGATGTGAAAAACATGCTGTTTCTAACACCTAGATGATTCCTTTAATATTCTCATCTATCCAATGTAGAAGTAACAATGCCTCACAATTTTTCAGTACTTTTTGCCCCTACCTTTGCTGGTGAATATATCCCCTTGGACCATTACCCCTAGAACCCCAGCTTAAAAACACAAAAGAAACCACATGTTAGTGACAAAGTCAGAAGAAACCAAACTTGTGATGCCCATTCAGGGTTCACATAGTTTTTTATCCACAACCCCAGCGAGCTGATGTAGAAAGCCAGCTACACTGTTGCAACTCATCCTACATCGACTCAGCACCACTGGGTCCAGCAGTATTACTGATGGTTTACATGCATGTGAATGAGGGCAGAATTAAATATGACATATGAAGAGATGTTCTTCAAAGCTGAAAAAGAGATGAGAGGAAGGAAGGGGAAGAATATGCAGACAATAAATTAGTTATCCTGCATAATATACTACAATCAAGGTCACATGTAAACATTTATGTATATAAATACATAATACTGCCCACGCAATATTGTGCCGATTCTTTTCAGACAGTGACAGAGATCTCTGCGCAGCAATGGACATTTTTCAGCTTTAGGAAACTTTAATATGAAAGTGTCTACCATAGAGACTTTAGTCACTAACACAGTGACTAAACAGTGCAGCACCTCTCATTTCCACTTGAAGGTGAAAGGCTGACTTTACAAAAAAGTTGGGTTTTTTTTCAGTCCTATGCAACACCACCTGTCTCATCAGCAGGACCACTCTAAAGGGATGGGCCTCAAGGCACCCCAGTCCCAAGATTCTCCATGCCTCATTCTTCATCCACGCTGCTAGTAATGTACCATCACTGGCACAGTTACACCTGAACACTCTGGTGCTGCCAAACACCTGGCTTTATTTTCCACTGTCCAAATGAAAAATAAGCATAATCTGCTATTTGAGGATACAGCAAATGAGGGAGTTCATGACAAATTGTGTTGGTTTATGCAGAATAGTGATAATAAGATACAAATGAGAATTTTTTGCTTAATGAATAATACTAATCACGTTTCAACAAATGCTGTGCCCTTCTAATTAGAGAGAATGCATAAAATCAGCTTAATTTATTTGTGACTAGTTATACATAGTTTAAATATTTACTAGAGATTTACTCTAACGTTTGAAATTATTTTAAACAGCTCTTGCAGTAAAACCAGACCTAGTAATGTAAAAGAAGTTACAATTCTAACTTCTGCCCTCCCTTTCGTTATGTAGCGTGTGATGTATGCCCTCAGTTTTCAAGATGCAAGAGAAAGGATATTATTGATTTACATGCTAATTCTCCAACTGTTACTAATTTTCTTGATTCCTGCTTCCAAAGTTGCACTTCCAACATTCATCACTGTAGTACACTAGAGGGGCTGAGCATCTTTTTCAATAAATTACAGGAACTATGACTAATTATAATGATATTAACTATGCAAAGTAATGTGTAACTTAAAATGGATACGTTTATCATTTCAAATTATGCTTTTGACTCTTGATAGCCTAATACATGGATGCCTTTCCTCTTTTTTATACAGATTATGAACTCTGCTATATTTTTTAAAAAATCTGTTTCACAGATATAGGCATACCTTGTGAATTTGATGAACGGAAACAAATCATTTACATCTCATGTAATGCCTAGTGGGTAGAGGACAAGATTAATACCAAGGGCAAGGAGGGCCAAATCCTGATTGTTATAGGAAAGCACTGAGGATTCAGCTTGAACAGTGCCATCAGAAGGTATTTGGCCTACAGGATTTGTACCCTATTCTTTATGTCTTCCTAATGCTAGGAAGCTAATAGTGCAAGTTGCTTGGCTGATAATACCAGCAGCATGAAGCAGTCAAAGCAAAAATGAGTGCAACTGACTTTCAGCAGTTAAGAAAGTCTATTACACAGGTTTAAAACAATGGCAGTGCAGTTGTGCATGTGTAAGAGCTCTGCATAGCAGCAGGACTTTCTGGCAGCACCATGTAGTTCTCCCAATGTGGAAGAAACACAACCTCTGTCTTCTCAGGCATTTTCACATAACCTAGTATTTCATGGTACAGACACACAGCTCTCAGTAACCAAATCAAATTAAGGAATAACATAGACTGGTATGCTGTCAGAGAAACTAAAGCAGTGCAGATGCACAATGCCAAATTTCTCTACAGAATCTGCAGAAATTAACCACCAGAGACCAAAGAGTTAGGACAGATCCTTCCATATACTTAGACTTTTATTTTCCACTATGTCAGAATAGTCTAAGGGTTTGTTTTTTTAAAAAAAAAAATCCATGCAGACATCTCCAGGTGTTTACCAGAGGAACATCTGGATTTTAGACCTCTACCATTACTTCCTTAGCCAACGTATCCACGTGTTCTGAGTTTTGGGATGGGTGCTCTTGTACTTGCATGATACTGGCTTCAAAATGTGTCACCTTTCCTGGGCATATTTCCACTTCAGAGTTGCATCATATGGGATCTGACCACTACTTTTCTTAATCAAAGTACTCAATCAAAGCACCCAAGCAAGGACTCTCCTGAGGTCCAGAGACTTCACTCTGGCACTCTCCTTCCTCACTTCCCTCAGTCTATTGAATTCCACTATATCATGGCCACTACAGCCATGTGCAATTACCACATCATCAACCAAACCTTTACTGTTAGTGGGCAGTAGCAGACCCAGCTGTGAATCACTACAGCTGGCCCTTCCAATATCTGAATCAAGAAGTTAACCCTGCTATCCTCCAGAAATCTTTTTGTCTCCTAACATCTGCCCTTCCATCAGACATCAGTTCTTCCAAGGGTAAAGGAAGTGTACACTGATGTTGTCTTAATTAAAATGTCTTCCAAAACAATACAAAATTACAGGTATTTCACTAATGCAGTTTTATAACTCTGAAGTGGACCTTTTGCATATATTTATAATGGCATTTTATGGTGGCTTGAGGACCTGAAGCACTAATCTTCATTCCACTGAATAAGAAGCAATACGTTACCTTATGATTCAATAAAACATCATTTGAAAGCTTCAGCACTATTGCACAGCAGAGTAAATCAGGCCAGTACGTCATTCAAAGAATAAGAGAAAACACAGAAAGTTCTACCAAAGAGCTTAGGGGTAAATATCCCCATTCCTATATCTACAGAAGACCTGAAAAACTAGCACAATATTTTGGAATAAAACTGGAGGTTTGGAGAAGAGTTTGCTGAGTTATCATTACAGCTGGACTTGTGATTTCTTGAGGTTGAGTAAGTACGGTCTAGTACTTCTAATCTATTGTTACTAATATTTCCAGGTTTCCAGGTCTCTTTTCTTCTCATCTTTGCTGCTCTGGTAATAGCTGGGTCAGCTGACTGTCAGTTTGGTGTTACCATCTACACAACCCAAGTCTTTTCTCATCAGCAGAAAATGAAGATTCTAGTAGTGACCTGGACATCACCACATTTCAATGATACCCTCTTGTGGCTGAGCTGTTTGTCAGTTATCTCAGCTGGGTATGTGAGATGAACACTTGCAGAAGATAATTTTGGCTCTTAGAAGCTATGCTGGTAACCAGGAAGGAAACCTTACTCTTATAAGAGCAAATTAAGTGCTCTTCCTAGGGACCTTTAAGAAAGGCCTTTCCCTCTACACAACTTCCAGGAGAGCTCCTGACATTCCAACCTGCTTACTGTATCCTTGTGATTACTACACCAGTCCTGCTTCCTGCTTTGCATAGCCAGAATGTCACCAGAAGGGAGAGAACTGTCACTGAGGCCCCTCCTGCTTCTGAGGGGGTTGCTAGACCCAGGGGCATCAATGATGTCTGTGCTGTTTAGAGAGTCTACTCCCTTTTTCCATCCCTCATCTTCCACTATTCTCCAGCTTATCATGTAGTTTTAAGACTTGGCCTTAGTATGGCAGTCTATCTTCTAGGATGTTTACAGAACCACTGGCTGCACAACCCGCACACCTCAGCTGGTCCCTCAGTGCTGGGGCACGTCTAAAAGAACGGAAATAGAATTTGCAAAACTGAGTCTTGAAAGAGTTTGAGTGTACTAATGTGCTTTTTTGAATTTCCAAATACAGCACAGAATAATTTGGGTTGAAAATCACAGAAGGTCACCTTATACAACCCCTGCTCAAAGCAAGAGTCAAAAAGACAAGACTCAGTCAAGATCTAAATACCCACAGGGAAGGAAGCAGGCTAACTTGTTCCGGTGTGTGATCACTATCGTGGGGGGAAAAAATTAAATCCTTATATTTAATCTAAATGTTTTATATCCTAAATTTTATCTGCTGCTTCCCATCATGCCACTGCATCTCTCTGAGAAGAGTCTGTCTCTGTCTTTTTTAGATCCACCCATGAGTTAGCTGTAGAAAGCAATGACACCTCCATAGCCTTCTCTTAGAGGTGAGCATATCCAACTCTCACTCTCTCCTTGTATGTAATGAGCTCCAGAAGGCTTCATATGTAGTGGTTCTGATTACTAAACAAAATTTAATTCAAAGCTTTGGTGGAAGACAATTTCTGAGACTATTTAAAATCAGAATTGAAAATCACTTACTAGCATCATTTACAATTTTAAAGCACAGCTCACAGCTGTCCTAGTTATGTTCTTATCAATCTCTTCTGGACAAGTATTCTCAAGTCCTCTACCTCATCTAATGTTTTCTAATTCCCCTCTCAAGAAAATTTACTCTCAGGAAGTCATTGAGAGTTCACAATCTAATTAAACAAAAGTGCTGTATGATAAAATTTACCACAGATGCATCAACCATGCTCTTTAAGTAGAGCTGAGATTCTCAAATTTGAAAATTCCTTATCAAAATCCAGGCTGCTTTAGAAACCTACAAACAGTATGTCCAAAGTAAGAAATAATGAGGTTCTGCCCTTGTAGTGTTCTGGACCTTAACATACTTCATTACCATTATCACTTAGAATAAACCCATAGTTTTAATCAACATGAAAACAATGAAGAGTTTGTCTACTATTCAGGACATTTTACATGACTGATATTATGTATGCACTTTGCTTAGGCATTTAACTTTCACTTTTTACTTCTCAGGGAAATGTGACAATTTAAAGTTCATATTCACTGGACTACCATCAGATGTAAAATTCCACACCACTATAAAATGGTCACTTTTTAAAAAGTATCTTTATGTCATGCTCTATGCTTTTAATACTACTAATTGCTAAAAAAATTACTAAAAAATAATTTCAGCCTTTGATAGCAGAATCCCAGATCCCTTATGAGACGTATTATGGTTAGATGTGGTCCAGTGAAATGCTTTTGTGCTATACCCTCTTTCAGTAGGTCTTCATTTCAATTGTATTAGATTTAGATGTAAAGCTAAAAAAATTAAGACATTTATAGTTAGACGTGTTCTGGTCTACCCTATGAGTCACAGAATTCTAAATACTGTGCCAATAACATTTTCCCCCCAGATATCTCACTTTGTAGGTCATGCAAAGATACAGCAAGACCGCCTACATACACACTCAACAAACAGCTGAAATCTACAGGCTGCCCTCCTTTCCAATACGTATCAGTTTAGAGACAGAAGATTAACAAATGAATTTGCCTTGCAGGGTGGAAGAAAGCCAAAACACTGCCACCATTTTATTCTATGTGGAGAAGCAAAATTCTTGTATTAGACTAACAGACAAGGGTGTGGAGGCACATTGTGACAGATTACATACATGATCCTTTACAGTCCAGCTGAAAAGAGGAGATCTAATGTTGGGTTCTCGAGGCTCCTAATTTAGACCATGAATATTGGGTGTGGAACTGGCCTGCAGAATGACTATCTTCTCTTACACTCACCACTACTACCCACAACTTCTAAGCTCTTTCCTAATTTTTCTAAGCTTTTTCTAAGTTTTTCCAATCACTGCACAGCCAAGAATGAACAAAGTTGAAGGACTGAGGGACAGGAGAAATGGGTGCTTAGGAGTCCTGCTTCTCCTTCTCTTCACTGTAAACTCCTGTAGATTGCCCATCCAACATAAATGATTAATCCCCCAAAAGCACTAAATGATTTCAAGGGTATTGATGCACAACCCTTACCAGTGTTTTTCTTTTAAGCCTCAAAGATACTTCCTGGAGAATTTATAACATCCGAATCTCCCACATTGAGAACAATATGGTTTTATGAAAGGAATCAAGAAATATACCCATTTAAATTGGTCAACATCATTAAATTACTCCTAACTAGTTACTTCTGGATGAAAAATACTACAGTTTCACAGACAAAATATTAGTTCCTCCTTAGACAGACTTTAAATAAGGCTTAAGTGGAACATCAGTGACTGAAATATGCTCATGTTTCCTTAGCTTCTCCAGAGAGCATTTCCTCTGATTCTAAATAGGAGTCATTTAATGGCTTTGACTCAACTGCATCTCTGAACCTCAAGAAAGCAGGGTCTCTTCTCTGACATCTTCTTTTGATCTGATATTAAAAGATGTTCAATTGCCTATAAATCCTTTCATTAGCCACTGTAGATCAGATTTTCAGAGGTACTGCATACCTGAACTCTGGCTTCAGAGGGGAGAGGGTATGCAGGATGACTACATCTATGTACAGCCCAAAATCTACATCAACTATTTATTACACTGAAAGTCACCAAATCATCAGTATCAAGTCCTGCACCCATTAAAATCATCAGGCCTATTTTACAAAAGTTGATGTGCTGAAGTGCAGCTGTTCCCAGTTACCTGGGAAAGTAAATTTCTTTGCTCTAAAGAGGTGGACTCAAAGAGCAGAGTTGATGCCAAAAGCTAAGGGGCAAAGCTGTACAGAGAATGCAGTTCCACCAAAAAGTTCTGGAGCTCAAAGCAAGGGGAGGGATTAGTTCTATGCTGTGCATGGGAGGAACAGCAGTGGCAGTGTGCTAAGGAGATAAAGACAACGATACAACTATTTCCGAGGCACAACACAACAGTTTCTGGAGTAAACATTCTTTGAAAGCTCATGTAAATTCCCATGAAGTTTTCTTTCACAAGAAAAATGCTTTAAATATTTTGTTGAATACACTGAATGCACATCTAATATAAACCTGACTCTGGCTGAAATTTTGCTGAAATTCAACTTTCTGTAATACTCAAATATACATGGACACTCTTCATTTCAATAAAATGGACGAATTTCTGCCTCCTTGAACCTCTCTCTGCAGTAGAATTTACATAAAAACTCATCAAGACTATCCTCCATATGTAAAAGCAGATTTCTGGGAAAGCACAGGCTGAAGGCTACTGGTGAAACTGCCATTCCCCCAGGCTCAAGTTCTGTAGACAATCAATCAGTTGGTTAACACGTAAGTCAACCCACAATGTAAGTAACATGTAAGCCATCACAGACAGTTCCATGCTGCCACAAGCAGACTGTTCCTAGTAAACTTCCATTGGTTTAAAGTCTGTCTATGCTCCCCTGCATGTCACAGCGTGGTTGCTGAACAAAAGCTCACCTATGGTAAGCCTGCTCTGCTTGCTCAGTGAGTTGCTGCTTACTTTTTAAAACTTACATTCCCTTTTTGCCCCAGCAGCATCCCTCAAACAACATTTCTCCTTAATATTAATAGCAACGCTGATATAAAACTGTTCCCAAATGGTTGGTATCAGGTCCTGCCCTGTTATCTGAATTTCTCCTGCTATGGAATACACCTAAAAAGTACCCTCTTCGTAGATGTAAAGGATCTGAGTGGCCAGAGCTGCTCCTGCTCAGATGAGCTGGCATAACATCCCAGAATTCTATTTCACATCACTTACAACTTCAGTTTAATATATATCAATATCTGTGACTAAATGGTACCTCAGTGTTACGAGAGTTATCACACAGCATTTACAGCATGGATTCCAGGATACTCCAGTCCAGTTGCTTACTGCTGCTGATCCACTTAGCATGCTAATTCCAGCTCCTACTAAACCAGCAGGAAGACAAGACCCTAACTTGTTACAATTCATTTCTATATTGCTGAGGCCATTTCAGCTCACTGAGATGTTCATTCAGAGAAGTTTTCATTACTCTTTGGTTAATGTGGCAGTTAATGTCCTTGAGCTCCATGTTCCTGTGTCCATTTAAAAATGTGGGGAAAAAAATGGGTTGCCCTTATTTAGGACACAATCTCATAGTCAATCATTTGAAAAATCTTCATTTGCAATTGCTCAAGTGGATAGTGAAACCATTTCCTGAATGATGCTGCTTGCCTTTCAGATTCCTCTTGGTATTAGAAGGTCTATGTTAACTCTGGATCAGTGTTCTTTAATAAAACAGCACAGCAGTAAACACCAAAAATAAGTCTTTCATACTTAAGGTACTACACATTAGAAAAATGTAATGTTCTATCAATGTTTCTTGCTGTTTTATTGTTACCTGATATATGTTGGACTTTCAATCCTTTCTATGCCCTGAGCATTCATTACATTTACACATTTTACAGTTCTCTAGTAATTTTGCAATACATTTTCCTGAATCAGCTGATGACATTTAATGGAATGTTTAAGACACGACATAAAACCCTAAATGCTTTTGCTTATTCTGGGGAAAAAAACTGTGCACATAAATTGGTTTTCATATTAAAAACTATGTTGGTGTACCCAGCATTTTTGCTTCGGCTATACATATTAAAATATACCTAAATGCCTCTTATGCAATACTGCAGCATAAGTACAAATAACAAGCATTTGTACTTTACAAGCAAGCTATATGATTAAGGAGCTATTAATGAAGTGAAACAAAACCTCAGTGCTAGAATGTAATAGTCCATGAAATTCTTATGGGGAGAAAGAGAATCTGCAGTGAATAAATATTAACCTAAATGCAAGAGAAAATATAAAGCAAACAAAAAAAATAAAGCATTTTTAAAGCCAAAATTTTGGTAAAAACTGCTGACTACTTAAGGGAAGTCTATTTGCATACCACAGGGCTCCATCTGCTGTGGAAAATATAGGCTGCAAGAATGATTTAATATTTATTAGAAGTAGTGGCCATTGTTAATTATAATTTGCACATTTACAAATCAGCACTGATAGCAATACAAATTATGAAATATAAGGGTGTTATGCTGGATACTGGGGAAAATAAGATGACAGACAAAGTTAATGGAGTATCCCTAACAACAGCTCTGTCAGAACACATCAGAGAACTAATCCAGTTACAAAGAGCCTGCAATGGAAAATCTATTTAAAATATTAAAATGCTGTTTGGTAAAAGCTTTTTCCTAGTGCATTTTACTTAAACAGTTGCTTATTGCTCATGGGTCATTAGCTATACACCCAGATGCATTCTGCAAACTGCTGTTCGAAAGAACAGCAGAAATTAAATAAGAAATAGATTTCTGCAGCATTTTTCCTGAAATCTAGAATCATCTTACTGAGGATTACAGACAGAAAAGTAGTATCAGCTACTTCCAAGATAGGTGCGGTTACTGTTACAATAACTAGATATTTCCTTTCATTAAAAAAATAGAAAAGCAACATGCTATGGAGAACTTGACTCATTTGAAAAATTTTCCATCCTTGGAACTCACTCCAAGTGGATTAAGAGACCAATATACAGAGAAAGTAATTCCAATACTGAAAACTTAGTTCTAGTTTGACTTAACATTACTTTGATTTCAACACCAAAACTATAAATAGACTCTTATTTAGTAAAACCACCGAAATCACCATTGATTGTTTTCATTAATCTCACTTTTCTCATGGTCATGTAATATGGATTACAGATAGAAACCATTAATGCTTTAATAGCAACTCATGCTGCTACTAATTTCTGCGTTTTCACATCAGGTATGTGGTCTGTAATATAAACCATGAGGCAACCCTAACCCCATTTAATTCAACAGGTAGCTTAGTGTTTATGTCACCTACTACATACAAGGCAAAAGTACGTACAAGGAAAGAGCCTGTAATATTCTCAGTATAGAGTTCATTGTAACACACGAGCTAATTATGCTCCTATGGTACAGACAAATCATATTCAGTCTGCAGAAAGAGATACAACAGTTGTCTCCTTAAAGTCCAACAGATTAACTACATTTTAATCTGAAACTCTGGCCATGGGTCACCCTAGACTGATCTAGCAGTGTTCAGCTCACAAATTCTGCTGGAAAAAGTCAAGAGTACTACATTTTAGCTACAGCTTCTTTTGTCCATGTATTGGATTTCTTTTTAAATCATGTTTTTCATGTTTATCATGTCAATTACGCAATTAGATATGCTGATGGAAATGATCCGGTGGAGCCAAAACTCCTGTTACAGGGGCACAATACACCAGTTATGACAGAATCATGAACCCACAACTGTCTTTCTGTTCCTTCTGTTGTTAGTGAATATTGTTTGTTCTCTGATCAGAAGAGCTGCATTTTGTCTTCACTTGGTTACTCATACCAGTAGCTGGATAATTAAACAGAGTTAACACTTGTTTTGCTGGAGTGCAATTTAAGATAGATGTATTCATTGAGTTACACAGGATCAGTTTCCCTCCAAAAGATGTTATTCTTGAGCATCAAATGAAAGGAAGTATTTCAATGCTAAAAATCATACCTTCTGGTGCAGAATCAGTATCTGCCCATTTTCACCTCCCCAATTCCTCCCCTTAGCAGTGCTTTCAATAATGAAATCATTCTCACACATCTATGCCTGCAAAGAGGAAAAATAGACTTTGCTATTTTTGACTCTGAGTCTCTATTTATTGTGCAATCAGAAAGGTGATTAAAATATTATCAAAATTAATGCCCAACAATTGCATAATGTACTCATGTTCGGATTTTTTGCCAAACTATTTCTTTGTGCTTTTGGGGCTCTATAAGAATCACCAGATCCTTTACAAGATGTGTGATGATGGGGAAGATTATCCAGAATTTTAGGCAGCCTGTTCTACGGCAAGATGCCAAGACCTCATTTGACCGCTGATGTCCTACTCTATGGTAGTTGAGGGCAATCTCTGCTTTTTGTTAGGCAATAACTCCACTTTATAAAGAAAAGTTGTCGCAAGACACAATAATGATTGCTGCAAGTTCCTCTCTTTCGCAAAACACAAAAATCTCTGATTACCCAAAGAACGAAGAAATGATAAAATAAAATGGTTCAAGCAGAGAATGTAATTCTGGTTTTGTGAAAAACAGACCAAAATAACATCATTTCCAGATATTTTTACATTCTTTTTGTGTCATGCCTGCAATGTAAAGACTATCTTTATACGTGGTTGAAAATGTCCTTGTCACCAGCAGCTCTTCAGATCCCTACAACACCTAGATCACCTGATCTCAGTGCAGGGTACTATGAGCAGGCCAAAGAAGAAACACAGCAAGAATATGAAATAGCTCTTTGGCATGGTTAGTGAAGCAGTTCTTCAGCAGCTGTTACTCAATTTAGTGCTGTTATCTCTATTTATTCTAGAGACTGTTTTTTCCTTCAGCAATCTCTAGGGTCAAGACATCAGAAAAGCACAGAAAGATCACCCATTGTTTTTTTCATTGTGTGAAGTGTTGACCTGGTAAGCACATGAAATTCCACCCTAAATCATAAAAAAACCCCATAAATGTTTTACTAACCCATCATTATTCCATATATGCTGAGGACCAAACAAAGCAGTGTACAGCTTCTGTAGGGGTGGAGAAACAAGAAAATTAAACTTCCTACAGGTAGCAAGTACTAGCACAGTCCGTGCTGTTCATCCTGGCCTGATAAGTCTATGTCATTTTAACATGTACATGCTCATTTATTATGTCACGGGTCAGATCAAACAGCCACCCAAATTGCAATTTCCAGAGCTGAAATAACGTATAACTCCCATTCATTCTTCAGAAATCTCTTGAGGTAATAATTTTCACTCTGGGTCAAATATACACTTAGCAAAACACATCTAACAAATTTATAGGTTTTCCTCTGAAGTCAGCAAAGCATTTTCACACAATAGTCCATAATGAGTATAAAGAACCTGCTCTATTTACTAGGCATTGTAATTTCTTGCTCAGAAACATGAAAATAGAAACATGCATAATAAATTTCCTCCCCTACTTGGTCTCTTGATAGCAGCACAAAAGGAATAAATGATTGCATGGATGGCAAAGATGTCTCCTTTTGCATAACTACTGGCCAGGATAATGAAAGGTTCTGCGACACAGGCACCACTATTTCCTAGTCCTGTAGATCAGTTTTTCTTGAAAGGTACCTAAAGCTCTAGTTTTTCCCAGGTACCTAGAGCTCTAGTTCCATCAAGTACATTTTGTTGTAAAGAGTAAATGAAGTAGTCAGAATGGTCCTTTCTGAAGACTGACAGTTTTCTGCAGAATGACAGGCAATCAGCTCCATGGACATTCATAGCAATGTGGCATCCCACACACATCATAATCCACATAGTCCTTGGTACTAATTATATTTGGGATCTCAGAAAACCCTGGGAAGCCTTGGAGCTGGAGAAGTGCAAGAAGTGGACAATAATAAGTTAGAGAAAAGTTGGGCTTGAACAGTGGCAGAAATGGACTTGGATATTGGGTATGAATGCTTCCTGCAGGCCACAGAGCAGTTTGGAGGAGCCAAAGTTAGGCTGAGGTTTAGCTGGCAGTCACTCCAGATTAGATATGAATGGTGTTCTAAAGGTGAAAAAACTCATGAACCCCTCTCAGTACTATGCCATCTGGACCCGTGATAACTGTATTTCAATGGTCTCTTGAGTAGAAATATTTTCTCTGTATTTCACGCTTTGAGGTTTCCCAATATAATGTTTCTGATCTTTGCAATAGAACCCAATGTGAAATTTCTAGTTAGGATACAATATATTTTGAGATACTAAGGAAAAATAATGTTGCATTAATTACATTCACAGAATGTTTTAAACTTGCAGTGTGGGGAAGAAAGACTGACCTAGGCTTTTTATTTCACTGCAGCCTACCAAGGAGAGAGACACAAGGGATAGAAGAGAATCCTCCATTCAGGAATTACCAAGTTAAACCCAGAGCTTTTAGTGTGCTCTATATTACACGACTCCAAACTCAGTTTGAAGCCATTCCCCCTTGTCCTATCACTATATGTCCTTGTAAAAAGTCTCTCTCCAGCTCTCTTGTAGGCCTTTTTTAGGTACTGAAAGGGGCTGTGAGGTGCCCCCAGAGCTTTCTCTTCTCCAGGCTAAAAAAAACCCAACTCTCTCGGCCCATCTAATACAGAAGGTACTCCAGGCACCTTCTCGATTTTGGAGAAGTTATGTTCTAATTTGCAAAAAATACATAAATAAAAGTACCTGACAGATAATGTCTTAACTAGGCACAGGTGCATCTAGCAGTGGAAAATACAGCAAAAAGAAACATATCCAACTGGAAAAAAAATCAGCATACACAGCATCATAAAAAGAAAAGTATGGCTGCTGAAAGTGTCTTTTTATTATTGTCTGTTTGTTTCTTCTACATGCTTATTGATACCTCCACCTCTCATACTGCTGCCATATAACTCTAGCCATGACATTCACCCATGCTGTTTACTCATGGCATCCTTCACTTCCTAATGGGTCTTTTCTCTTTATTTAGATCCAACATAAAAGCATCCTTTCAAGTTTGTTTTTAAAGAGGAAAACAATTTCCCCAAACTGAATCAACTAAATGTCTAATATAGGTGTCTAGATTAGTGCTTTAGGCTTTTTATCTAGTCACATAGAGTATACATATAGAATACGCATACAGAACATACAGAGGCACAAAAGACCTCTAAGTAATGCCCTTGAAGTTCCACTAAAATGTTACTATGCCCATAAGTCTGTCACTTACACCACACACACCTAGAGCTAGACCCCGAAACAGAATTTGAAAGGATGGAGTGAGATTTTCAACAGCATTGACCTAACTTTACTGCAATTTAAGTCATAGGAATTTTACCATTAAATTAAATGTGACCATTTAAGGCAATGCTAAGTGCTTCTGAAAATCCAATCTGTAATCTTCTTTAAATTGATGGCTAGGCAAACTGGACCAAAAAAAGAGTAGCTTTACAATCATTACTTATTTTTAAATCTATACATCAGCCACATGTGAACATGTTCATATGTAAGAATAAATGCATGCATACATATAAATGAACTGAATTTTTGTGTTGACAGATTATTTGCCAAGTTAAAGCCAAATGTGATTTGAAATTACCATGATATTACACTGAATAAAGAGGATTTATAATGGAAATACTAAAAGAACCTATGTAATAGTGATCCTGCCAGGCACTCCTATAACAACATATATTTCATTCTTTTCAGTTAGTGCTGTTTTTCTCCTTTCTGTGAATGTTTGAGAACAGTAAGTGAAATGTTAATTTTTTTAAGTCTGAACCATCTAGCTAAACCATCCAAATCGTTTTTGTATACAGAGATTTTATTTGTAATCTTTCTCTGCAAGCTGCTTTGTTAAATCCTAATGACAACTTTTATGCATAATGCATAAAATAAACTTTACCAATGTTTAACACACTTTTATAAACATGTAAAACCCCTTCATAAGTGAGATGACACACTGCAGGGCATGCAGTTGCAGTACACTGGGAAACCACACTTCCTAGATGACTGAAGGCATCTGCTCCGTGCCATTAATTTCCCAACATCGAACACATGTAGTTATCTTAGAACAGCGGTGCATCATATTCTGTACTTTTTTTATTAATAGACAACTACACTTTACTGCATGTATAATAAGTGTGTTGTGCACATCTACAATCCTTTTCCTTTTATTCTGGGAACATTTGTATTTTCTCAAGGAATGGGGAGAGAGGAAGACAGCAAGATAGCTTCTTACTTTATCAAAAGACTTTATTTTAGCAATTAAGTATCTATAAAAATATATGCTAACAAGGAATCACTCAAAAACGGATGGTATAAATCTTCCTTATGCAAGAGGCAAAGAAATCAGAATAATAACAATGTATCACTAGTCTATGTCACTGAAATGATTTGTTTTACTCCTTTAATCTTTACCATATCTAAACTGACTATAATAAATGAATAATTACTCTGAATGCAGTGGAGTTAATTGAAAATCTGCTTGAAGTATAAAACCAAGAAATCATAACAACAAATACAAGGTTTAGCCAGTGTTTAGGAACTTGTCTTTGTCAATAATTTTTAAGGTTCAGTGTAAATGATACTGTTTACCATCGTACATCATCTAACATTACTTCAGAAAGCCATGAATTATTTCAGACTTCCATGAATATTAACAGTCTTTAGAGTCATGGTGTTTCATCAGCATACACCCAAGTATTAAAGTCTTATGGGGTTTGACTTTTCAAAATGAAACCAATTTAATTCAAGTTTGTTTTATTCTCAAAACCTGATTTCTAAGTCCAGAGAGGCGCATACGTTCATGCATGCGAAGCTCAGGCTTTCTTCAAATGTCAAAGGTATGTCACCTAACACAGGGAAATGCTGATTGTCAAAGCGCACACATCTGGACATGAGCTTCCTATTGTGTCTCCAAAACAACTGGAATCCTGAAAGAAGCATACACTAGCAAGGGGAAGACAAAATATGGTGGTTGCTTCCTCCTTAAAAACATAACAAAATCCGACCTTCCTTGAAAACTGTAGAGTTACATACTAATCAAGTGGCCAAAACAAAAAGTAAGGAAATATTGTTTGCATGAAAATCACTGATAAAATATAAACCATTCATTCTAGTGACCAACAGAAATAACTGGTTTCATCATCTTCTAAAAACTGTACATCCAGAATTTGCAATGAAGCTGACCAGCATGGATTTCTCTTTCTTGAAAACACTTCATAATAAAGGCTTACAAGAGAGCAAGTGCACTCGCCCAGTTCTGTCTCCATCGAACCTGACCTGCAGATTGCTTGTTTCACCCCTACAACTGTTGCCATAAATTTGACTAGGGCTGAGATTAAAAGAAACATGATGCATAAAGTAGCTTCAACACAGAATACACGAGAAGACGAAAAGCTGCCACTGTTCCCATACACACTCTTGTGCTGTATCACTTTATTCATAATGCAAATCAGAAGCACTAGATTCGAAATTAGGTTACCACAGCAGAGGGCAATACGGCTCTCAGGCAATCACATATGTCCTTGGCAAACTGCAGCCTATATACAATTACTGCACAACAAAGTCACTGTGTTGGCTGCAAAACAGCTTCTCTATAATCAATAACTTCACTCATGTAAAAGAAGGATCATATTTCAAGTGTTGCTATTATACCACCGTTGTCTCATACAGTGAATTCACTGATTACATAGAACTGCAAATATATGTATTTTTTTATTATTTATTTATTTATTTTACTCTATAGGTTTTAACCAGTTTGTGCAAATGTTATAGTAAATATTCCATCAAATAACTCTGAGATAAAATAACAAGCTAGAAGACAGAGCAGTGCCAAAAGTTCTTGCTGACTTCAAATCAGCAGATGCTGATTTTTGCTCTGTGAAGGCTTTCCTTCCTACAGGCCATATTTTCATCATCCCTCTCTCATGGTAGCCTCTCAGTTTTGGAGCAAATTGATCCCAGGTTTTGAGTATGTTTGCACACAGGAAATATCTATTATTGTGTGATAGATGCCTGACAAATATGCATAAAGCTTCTCTGGAAAATACACAAAATCTTACAAAATTTTGAATTGAATAGTCAGAATGTGCATCCTGGAAAAAGAACCAGTGCAGTGTGTGTAAATTCAGCCTAAGCAAACCAAGCTTAACTAAAACTGGCAAGCTACAAATACTGTCAATCACAGGAAGTGAGAAGGGGGATGGCTGAGGCAGGAAGGGTACCTTATTTCATTTGCCAGAGAACACTTTTTCTCACATTAAAATCCTGTTGGGCACAGTCCTCTGATGTAACTTGCATCCAGATGATGCAGCAAGGGAGATAAACACTCTGCCAAGTACTTGGTTATGGCAGAATCAGGAAGAAATCCAAGACTCTTGGGTTCAAACCCAGGTTTGTGGAGAAGTTCTAACTTCTCACAGTAAGACTGCCTATTGTTCTTTTGCCTCAAAACACATTCTATTCCCTGTTGCTCTGATGTGTCCATGCTGCTCCTGTACGCTCTTAACAGCCATGTTCTTCAGTTCAAATCTCATTTCCACTACAATAGGTTTTCTTTTTCCTCCTCACCTCTGTTTCTTATGCTTTCCAGTAATGAGCTCAGTGTACTTTTCTGCTTTTTTCCATGTTCTTTTAGCTTGTCCCAACAGAAATTTCCTGTGCCCAGCATGACAATTGTACCTGTAGCTGTGGGGACAATCCTATTCAGCATCCCTAATGGCCTGGACCACGGCATACTCAGTGCAAATGAACTCTTCAAGGAATGTAAATAGCAAAAATAGAACATATTTAGGATAAATTTCCACACCAGAATAACCCTGAAAAATTCCAACATCCATGGCAGAAAAACAACTTTTCAAGAAGTATGAATATTCTTTGAACATATTCTTTGTGTGTTTCCTCACAACCTTGTACTTGAAAATGACTGAAGTGTTAGAGCTTAGTCATCAAATGTACTGTGTTTGGGACAGATGCCTGACATGTAAAATGGAAGTTTGGTAAAGTTAGAAACTATTAATTCAGAAATGGCAAGAAATGACCATTTAACAGTGTCTTACTTCTAAACTCTGCTGGTTGTGACAAGAAACGTGATGAGAGTCACACATAAATTTGTGACTTTTCAATTGGTGCTTTTAATTGGCAGCAGGGACTCAGTGCTTGTAAGTAGAAAAGAACGAAGACCTTGCAATCTAAAATGGACAGAGAATGAAGAATATGTTTTGTGTAGCACTGGATGGGGAGCCCTGAATTTTAAAAGGCACATACTGTGACAGTGTGAGCTATAGAACCATGCAGGGCTGGCACTAGAGACTAGCAAGTTTCGGGCAGACATGAAAGTGCAAAACTCACATTTGGTCATCCATTAGAAATGGATATTACCAAAGGAAACCCCAGCCTCTGACTATGGTCCCCTGCAGTTTGAAGTCTAGGCAGGCTGACTCTTACCTGACAACCCCTTCTGCCTGGCTAACATTTGAAAATGGGAGGATTTTTACTTTAGGAGTTGCTTTCTAATTTCTAATATCAGTTATTTACTTAAAAATTGCATGGAAAGGATGCCTTTAAAGAAGAGAAATGAAGGAAGATGTTCCTTTAATATTCAGAGTAAAGAGTAATGTAATTAAAACTAGATATTAAAAATACCATAAAATTTCCTTTAAAAAACCCCAAAAACAAACAAAAATATAAGAATTGAAAGTTAAAGTCCCTGACCTGAGATTTACACCTCCTCATCTCTCAGGAGAATAAATGCAGCAGTACCAGTGTAAAAGAGGTGTAAGCAGACAAAATCTATTCTTCTGGGTTTTAGTTTTCTTGACAAAGTGTAGCATGTCATCATGAGACTATCTTATTCTATTATGAGAATTGGTAAGGCCTATTAGAAGTCTGCAGAAATGATCCCTAATAAAAAATCTTCATAAAACAAGGAATTCTCTTGATTAAATTGTTATTGCCTGAGTAGACATATAGTAAATGTTCAGTTCATTGTAGTTGAGAACATCATATATATGGGCCAAGATATGCCTTTTAGAAATCATGTCTAAAATTAGTAAAGAAGGAAAAGATCATTTCTTCTGAAATAATTTTATTTTTCACAAGAAAGCAGAAACATATCTATCAGAAGAAGGATTATAACAAAGCAGCTGGAACACTGGAACCTCTGTGATATATTGCACATTTTAATCATGTTTGATACAACACTCTTTATATGGATATCAATTACACTAATGACTCTTACATAATACCCCTGGGTGCCTAAGGGATGTGTATTGTCACCTCCCTTTTGTCATAAAAATAGAGAGTAGTTCTATATACACACTAGTTTCTTTCATTTTTATATAATAAATGAGTAACACTGTAAAAAAAAGACATTTTATCCTATATTAGTTTAGCAAACAGAAGAGATTTCACATATGACAGTGCTAAATATACTTTTAAGCTGCTAATAAAGACAAAGCCTGAGGGGAAAAATTCTAATGATGAGCAATGCCAGAAGTTTTTATTTCTGGATCTAAAGTAAAAATGTTTCACTTAGGTATAGTCTTAGAGGCATCATAGAAGAAATCAGATTTTCCAATAATTTTCATGTCTAATAAAATCACTGGAATTAATTTGATCATCATTACAGCACTGAAAAAATGCTTTTAAAGGTACTGTTACTTGTGTAACTTGTCTGCATTCACGTTATTGAATACTGAAAACTGAGAGGTTTCATCTCTAAATGATCTACACTTTCCCAAGCAACTGCCTAGACAACGCTACAGACTCCACACAGTACAATATAGAGAGCTGGCAGACACAAGACTTATTCTCAGGAAAAGAATCAGAGAATCAGATGAAAGGGGAAACCAGTTTCATCATGGTTTTATGCATTTTAAAACATGCACTTCAGTATTTTCTCTCTCTGAGCTGGTGCTACCTTAAATGCCTGTAAAAAAAAATATCTCCTGCCTAAAATTTTCCTAATGCTTACATGGGGAAACCAGTGGGCAATGACAAAGGTGCTGTCAGTGTATGTAGACAAAGAAGTGTGGCCTCACTAACACAGCTCTACCCAGATTAATCTATCACAATGTGTTCTCCTCATCAGGCCTTTGGCTTCTCTGACAACCTAAATAACGGCATGGCAATTAAATTTATCCAACTTTCTCCATAAGTTCAGCTGCTTATGAGATTTTTAAACATTTTTCTTTATCCCACATTCAAAGCCCTGTAATGTTTCTCTCAGTGATAATTAAATCCCAGTAATACTGTGAGCTGGCAGGAATTTCATGGTGTTTATACAAAGGGGAGCCTGGTAACAGGGTAGCTCTCCAGAACCATACATTGCTGTGTGATGCTGTGGAATTTGCTGTCCTCCTGAAGCCCTATCATTTGAAGAGCTTTTTAATCATCCATAAAAACTAAAGAAACCTTATAGGAACCTGAATTTGGCAAAGCAATTTGTATTCGTGCATATTTTCTTAATCTTACTTTTGATCTTCTGAGATAATGTATAAAAATACATGTTGGATTGCTTCAGATTATTTTTTTCATTTGTAATTATTTAACATTGATTTTGTTTCAGCTATGAAAGCTGATGTGCCTTTCCCATTTTGAACAAAAAAAGTAAAACTCCAGGATATTTAAATATTAAAAAGTGGCAACTGCATATGCATAGCAACTACCTCTCCAAGATACTTCAGAAAAATTGTGTTTAGTAGAGTACTTGTGATAAATTATGTATTTATTGTAACAGGGTCAGAAGCTGTTACAATTTACTGTGCTTGGTCAAAAAGTCACTTTATAAAAAGTACTTCAGTGTCTCAATGTACATTTAAATGAGAACTTGGGTGCACCAAACACATTGATTTTCATGGGAGGCAAGTTAAATATCTGAGGTCAAATTTTGCTGTGACTTACATTGATATAAAAAACCCAAAACATAGTCATCCTACCAATTTCCATATATTTTGGTCTTTCCTTACAGACAAAAATATAAAAAAGTAATGTGAAAGTTGGCACGTATTTTTCAAGAACAGGTTATGTGTACATTGTGCTGCTGTTGTGCTAACGAGCAGTGCAGGAGAATGGCTTCTAAAAAAGCAAATGGATGAAAGACTACTGGCAATAAGTGAAATACTGGGTTTGCATCTTATAGAGCTGAATTTTAAAAGTTGGGATTCAAGTGACTGAGCACATATTATGTGATTAAAAAATCAGTTCTCAATGTTAATTCTTTAATTTTTATAAACTTGCTACATTTTAGTTCATCCTGCTGTCACCAGTAATAGCTACTGGAATTATTTACATTAAGGTTTTTTGGAGGTGTCAGTAAGAAACTTCAACAACGTCACTACTGTAGCAAACTTTAGAACTGGGAGAAAGAGGAAGTTCTTAACCCATACAACTTTCCTTTCTGTGTCACTGTATATTTTGCCAAAGTTTTGCATAACTATAAACTTCTGGAAAAAGAAGGTGTCCTGTCTCTGCTGAGCGATTACAGAATGCCAAAACATTACCTGCAGAACAACACTATTTGTAATCTATAGCTGAGTCTGTGCCCAGTCAAAGAAACTATAAAACTCTCCTTGATGTACTGGGAGCCCCAGTACCAGCCAGCCTGGATGGAGAAGAGAGAAAGATGCCTTGGATCACTTTGCAGTACCTACCTGACCTAGCTCACAATTCAAGTAAGTCATGCCAGGAAAGCAGACTTTTCCTACTATGTAGTCATTTAGACCTAACATTCATCACATTTCAAGAACAAAATTCAGGTTTCAAATTCTTGTTGGCGCCTACGATAATTGTTGGAGATGCATATAACCATAGAAATATGCTTCTCTTTTTCCACAAAGAAGATACTAAAAAACTGCTGTCTATGATTGCTACCCATGGAAGACATGGAATGAGACAGAAACCAGGAGAAAAAATTAGAAGGTGATCATATAATTAAAGGCTCTGCCATAGTGAATATGCAAACAGAGGCAAGCATAGGTATCAGAAGCAACCTACAGTCCAACAGCTCCCAATTTATAAACACTTGCCTGCAGACTCAGTACCGCAGCGTGACCACACTGCTTTCACAGTGCAAAGGATACATAGTCTGTAAGAGTAGTGCAGTGGAGGTGCTCAGGGGAGCTTTAATTTACTAACTCCAATCTTGATACCCATCTTGCAGTAGCACTTTGAAAGTGACTCCTGCTGCAAAGTCCTCATGGCAGGTAGGGTTAACTGGCCCACATTAAGGCTCATGCTGCTATGAAAAGACAGCAACTGATCCTATTTTAAAGCTGGCTTCCATGCATTGATCTCATACTGCTGCCATTGCTCTTTTGACTAGAATTTATGACACAAATGTAATCTAGGAATACTCAATATTATTCTTTCAAATGGAAATTAATTTACAAAAATTGTAAACTTACTCAAGTACACAACAAAGCCTCATTTACTCATCATAAAAAGTCTCTCACCGATAAATAATAAATAAATGGCTTCTGTGTTCAATACATGAGCTCCAGAAAAAGTCCTCTTCTTCCCTTGTTCTAGGCCATAATTGCTTCAGCAATCCACTGTCTTTGCCACTGTGCTAGCCAATGTATGGTGGCTGTTTTGGCAAGTAAGGAGTACGGCTATGCCTGAAGTACAACTGGATGTCTGAAACACTGACTATATAAGCCATAAGACACTGGAATAGACACAAGATATTATGGTGCAGCCTTTTAAATACAGTTGAAGACGTGTCTGTATACATGAATTTGCTTGAAGTATCAAGTCTGAGAAAGAAGGATTAGCCAGTAGAAATCACTAATTTTATAATATACAGGTGGAGATGAAGAATGCTACTGAAGGGAAGAAAAATATAAAAACCTAAAGCAATTCTTAATAGACTGCTAGAAACTTTCCTTTCCTTTTTACTGATTTGGGGGCCATGTACTTTTCTGGAGATACACCTCTACCTACCTTGATCAGAGCAAATGAAGTTTGAATTCTGCAAGGACATTCATTTGAGGAAAAAAATAAAGCAAGAACTGAGTTTTCATTAGTTAGGATTTTCTTTTAATTTGAATTTATTGCATAACTGATTTTAGTAAATTTAGCTTCATCCCTAGTCTTCTGTTGGTATGAAAAACTGAGAGAGAATCAGCTTACATTTCTTTAAAGTTTCTGTATTGAATGAATTTGGCCGCATTTACATGTTTGCTCGTGTTTCACATATACCACAGGTTACATTCATATTACCACAGAAGCAACACTTAGATTATTGCTCTCACATTACATTGAAACCACAGTAGAACTTGTCTGCTACATGTGTACTTTGGATTCCTTAGTTGTTTGATCACATTGATGAAGGGATATGCAATCAATCTCCTACTAAGACAGTGAGTAGTATTGGCCATAACTCATTACTCCATCAAAGGATTTGGCATTTCAATCGATGGGAAATGATGTGTGATCATTCTAATTTATTATACATCATTTCCCATCAATCGGTGTGCTGAAGCTTTGACATAATAAGTAGTTACAGACACTGTCAATCATTCTTGGTCAAATACCTCTGAATGCTGCCATTTGGTGCACCTACAGCTATTCATCCAAACCGCAAATATTCACCCAAGACATTCAGCAATCAGACTGTAACTAGAGGTCCATAAAAAGACTCACAAAAGTGCTTGGAAACATCTCAAAAGCTTCAAGAACATGTGAAACTGAAGAAAAAAGGCTTATAAGGAAAGTGCACTTTTGAAAAATGCATAAAAATGGAGGAACCAAATCTGTAGTAGAACAGCATCCAGATCAGAAATTAATGAAAAAGTACAAGCTTCAGTATTGCACTGAATTTTGGCAGGACCCTCTACTAGGCTGGCCACCCGTTACTGCAAGAAGGAGCTAAATTCTGCTGATTTGTGTCAGCACAATCCCATTTTTCTTCTGTGGAATTGTATGAGCATGTAAACCCAGGCCACAATTAATCTTTCCCCTACTGAAAAGACTAAAACTCTTTAAATCAGCCCTGAGCCTTAAACATTCCTTCCCTATCCAAAATTCCCTTTAAAGGAGAACTTTTTCTAACCCACAAGTGTAACAACACCTACAATCACTGTCAATTTACTGACTAAAGGAAAACAAAACATGCATTCAGTGATAATTTTTCATCTGGACTTGATTTGGGAATCTACTTGGCCACTACACCTAAAGACCTCAGCAAGAGTTTTCTACTAGATCTGTATGATATGTAACAGCTAGAGGTTCTTCTTTTACAGGAATATATTAACCCACTTAGTTAAAAACAGTGGTCCTCCTTAGGAAATCACTATTCCATTTAAACCATGCCTGAACTTCCTCTTTAGAATTTGCCTGTATTTAATTCAGTCTTTGGATACAGCATACACTCTCAACAAAGACAGATAAAGCATTTTTGATAGCAAAAAACACAATGAAATATTATACCAAACAATAGAACAACTTTAAAAGTCACAAAATTAGACAAAAGCTGTGTGATTAATCCCTGCTGCAAGCCAGGCAACATCTTTAATATAGCAAGTCGTCCTGTGTTGTATTTCAGATGTCAGACTAGAAGATTCATCAGACCAGCTCTAGCTCCACTGTCCACACTATCCCACTCACCCTCAGGCATTCTCCTATGCTTTTCCGATTTTCTCCCTACAAGAGAATTCATACAGTTCCTCTAATACTCCTCATAATTTTGCCCATCTCTTTCTTCATGTATTGTCCTGTCTTCCTGTGTGACAAACATAAAAGCTACTGTACTGAGTTCCATATAGCAGTATCTCATTTTTGGTAAGTTGGTAAGAGATATTTTGTATGAAACTACTACATAAAAGCAATACATTGAATCCTTCCTCTCTGCCCATCCATCCTTCTTATACTTTTTATTTGATTTGTCAGTCTAAAATAAAGCAATACTGGACAGCTTGATGTGGCCCCTAAATTGACCAGTTTGTTTATTTATTCTGTTACTATGAAATATTTTGATTTTCCTTTCAAGTTCTAGTCACCCAGCTCCTGTACACTCTACCAATCCTCTTACTGACCTTCAGCCTGATCATCTCTGTCTATGGCAGCTCCCTGAGAAAGGCAACCTATACCAACTATGAGATCTTGAAAACAAAAAACATTAATAAAATAAGGTCAAGTTAATACTTTTTTAAATATGCCAGTTTTTTCAAATATATTTTGATGAATTTGTTGTGGTTTTCTGTGATAAATGTTTCTGAGGCATCAGACAGACTTTGTCAAGCAAGTTTACACTCAAAAGGAGCAATCAACAGCCCATTCAGTGACTTTGTACTCACTAATAATTCTGAACTTGCAAACACCAGTTGGAAATCTCATTTTAAGAGTTCTAGTACCTTCTCTTTCAAATAGAGAACATAAATGTTACTACATCTAATCAACATATACAGTGTGATATCTGAAATTAGAAATTCAAATAAATGCAACAATCTGCTTGCCAACATCTCCAAACCAAAAATTATTCAGATAAAGTATTTGGTGAATAATTTTGAATAGCAAATTCATTTGAGAAAATCAAAGCAGCTCATAGACAATTCACAAATGAAAAAAAGTTATACATGTTAAATCATTTATTATGAAGTATTTTTCATCTCTGTTCTGTTATTTGTTTTTCCATTCAAGGCAAGGACAGCTTCAGAAATAGGCATAAAAAGGCAAAGAAAAAAAAACAAAAAACAAAACACCCTGGCATCTTCAAGTAATTCTTGAGTATTTACCTATTTATTGGGAAGGGAAGAAGTTAAATGTTGACCCACTCAAGAAGAAAACATCCATTCTAGTGAAAAGATTATACACAAAGTTCCAGCCTGATGAGATTGGAAAGGAAAGGCCTATAGGCCCCCCAAATGCAGGTCTCATAATTAACAGATTTTCAACTATAGCTGCATTGCCAGGTGCAAATTTAATAAAAGATTATAAATGATAGATGAAGTGTACTTCCAGCAGCTGTTTGTAATCCCAAGCAAAAATCTTCATTAAGATAGTGTTAATGTTGTAAATGGTTATCTATTAATTTAAAATATTGCAAAACATCAAACATTACTCATTTAGAAAACAGTGTTGAAAATCAAACTAGAAACTATGCTGCAAATAAAGTTTTAAAACATGAAGTTTTAAGTCATACAATCCAAAGTTAGAATTAATGTCAAACCTTCTACTCTCTTCAACAGCCTGTTCTGGGAATCAGACAAGCTCCTCAGAACACCGTTAAGTACTCCCTAAACTCCAGCTGTAAGAGAAGGGTGTGGGGCTGCTGGAATTCAAGATTGCCACATTTTGTAAATCCACTGACATGCAACAAAAATGTCATTTCTGGCACCAGCTTTGCTAGAAGTCCTGATCTGAGGAAGATTCCAAACTCAGTAAGGCAGAGCGCTAAGCAAAATCAGCTCTGCTGATGCATTCAAAAAGGTATAGAAAACCATGTATTTTCCTATATTCATCCCTTTCATACAACTTTAAGATAAACCAGTTTTGCAGGGAATAAAAAGAACACACTGAATGTGCCTGAGAATCCCCCATTAATGGTGAAGAAATGGAGAGAAATGTGAACTGTTATCTGGAGGAGGTTCCCTTCTTGACCCACACAGTTCAGGACTTTGTGACACCATCTATATAGTACTCTCCTTTAGGAAATCCCACAAAAGCCTTTCTCACCTGAAGCTTCCACCCTGCTCATAGAGCTCCAGACTCAAAAATGCCATGAATAGAACATCCCCATTTTCTCCAAAATTTACCTCTCACTGTCAAGCAGTTAAGTTTTGTGGGAAGGATTTTTACAATGCCTCAGCAAGAGGGCACATGGGAACACCTCCACCAAACCCAGATTTGCTCATCAAATAGAAACACCAAAAAAAAGAAAAAACTATCCCAACGCCCCCCCCCAACAAGCCAAACAAATAAACAAACAAAAAAAAACCCTTTATGTATTGGTTTTGTACATTGTATTCTATGCAGTCCTTACAAGAAGACAGAACCTAACGTCCAACATCACCATCCATTAGAAAAAATTATCCAAGAAGTTTTCCTGAAAAGAGTTACTGAGAAAGCCTTAGGATTAATCTCTACAATTCGTGGTTTAATTCACATTTTTAATACATTTCTAACAGGAAAAAAAAAAAAAAAAAAAGGCCACCAAGCTGCAAGATAAACACTAGACTTGGAAACCCACTAGGTACTATTAGCTAAATAGCCTTAGAGATACTTGGTAATGATTATTACTTATATGTGTAGAAATTCCTAGATAAAGCTACCGTAAATATATTTGTTTCCAAAAGGAGCTGTTTCTTCAAAGCTGCTTCCTTTCCTTCTTTATTTTTTATATTTAACAATGTTCAGAACAGTTTCAAATGACACTCAAGTCATGACCAAAGATGTGAGCTGCTTTCAACAGCTGTACTATCTCAGTTCCCAACTACAGCAGAGCTCCCTACTTCTAAAGAAAGTAACTTCCCTTTCAGTTAATTTTCTTTCCCTCCCTTCCTCCAGCTCAAAGGTTTAAAACTCTTTACTTTACCCCTTGAGCAAGAGAAGGTGAAATTCCATTTGATCATCTGCATGATGAATACATGGGTAAAAAGAGATGCAAATATTAGTGTGTGTTAAGTAAAATGATCAGTAAGCCATTATAATAATAATTTAAATTAGAAAATTGTACTGTATCCTTGGAGCTAAGTTTCTATTTATCCAATGCACTATATAAAAAATAGTTCATAGTTTACCTAAATATTTTGTCTGTTCTTATATACTATATGCACATCTTAAAATCATACATTTTTACATGTACAGAGAGAAAAATGTACTGTATAGGAAATTATTTGTCTGAGAGTTTTGTGGCCAAAACAAAATTGTCATTTCTTACTTTCCTGGAAAATAATGCACTGCCATTTTGGAAAAAAAATGCCAATAGAGTCAATGTCAGGTGTAAGTCAATTTTTCCCTCAAATCAAAGCACTGCCGTGCACAGTATTTTCAGAGGAAAAAAATTTATGGGAATTTCACCAGTAAAAATCCAGTACAACTCCAATGATTTGACTGGATTATTTCTCTCTATATTTAATCTGTATAAAGAACACAACAGTTTGGTCCAGACCAGACAAATACAGACAGTAGGGGAATATAAGAGTAAATCAGTAACAAAATACATTTCAGGAAGCATTAGGGAAGCATGGAGATGCTCAGATTATACCATACAATGCAGATAAAATAATTTTAATTCAAGCAGAATTATGTGCTTAGGTGATCTTTTAATGGGACATACTGTTTATGAGGTATGCATCCAAATCAGCTAAATGAGCAACCAGTAAAATGTTTCTGAAGTTTTTCCTTATTAAATTCTGGAAAACAAATCATACTTCCATCAAAAACTGAGTCAAAATATAGACTCAAAATATTAATAATTTTGACAGGCCTTGCATGGTCTGCACCATTAGACATGAAAAATGTGATTAATGTTAATAACAGGGGCTCATATGTAAAAGTAAAGAAAAAGTGTAAATTGTGGCTGCACAAATGTAATCTTTTATGTATAAGCAACAATAAATTATATACCAAATTGATGTTTTTAACCCAATAACTGCTTGCATGTTACGCAATTTTCAATTTTAAAATCACAGTACTTTAACCCTTAGTATCAACCCTTGGGTAGTGGTACAATATTTAAAAAATGCAAACCGTGTGCTCCTCTTTCAGAAAAGGCTCCTTTTCTTAAGGATTTTTTTTAATGTATTAGTTATTCTGCTTTTTCTTCCCCAAAAAACCCCAAATCTGCAGTCTGTAATTAGCCCACACATGAACCACATGAAGAAGCTGGCATAAGCAAGTAGCAGTCACTTTAAATGACAGATTACAATGACACACAAGGAACAATTTTGGTGTTTCATGTTAATAATATGAAAGATTTGCCCTCTATGATACATTATGTTAAAAACCCACTATGAAGCCACATTCAAATAAGATTCTTATTTAGGTCAGAAAGATTAACAACTCTGAAAAAGTAATTCCAAACTATGAGACACCCATTTGGAAATACAAGTATAAATTTGTAACACATTCGTAAGATTGGTTAAGGCATCAGAGTATATTGCTTTGCCTTCCATACCATTTTTTATTTATAAATAAAATGCATGTATTTTAAGTCTAACAGAATCATTAAGGAGACAACCAAGCTTAGAAACAAAATGACCATATTCAAATATTGAAGCCATTCCACTTATAACTCTAGTCTTTCAAAAGCAAGGAAATTGAGTTAAGACATATGCTCCCCTTAGCTGCATGTGCCTATGCTTTTCCCTTAGTTAAAAGAAAGCATTACTCTCTACAGTGATTTCTGCTTTGCTTCTACAATGCCTTTTTCTTCACTTCTATACAATCTTTATATTATTTCACCTTTGGAGAAAGGGAAACTGTATTTTGTAAATAACTTTGAAAAGTGCTGCCTGTTCTGAAGAAGACACAGAATTTCTTTTATTCTTTTACCTTTAGAAAGATTTATGAAATACAGTTAGAAGACAGATTCTACCACAAGGCAAAACAGCTGGTTTCCAAACCCTAGAAAATTTCTGAGGTATTCAAAGCAGAGGTTTTTATTCAGTCAGCTACAGAAATAAGGGCCAACCATGAAAATTAGATCTCCAGTTAGATTTGGAAACACTCGCTTCCTACTAAAGTTAAGGCGTTCTGATCTGCGTTTAGATCCCTATCTGCTACAAAGACTACATTAATTTAATGTGTTATAACAAGAAAAATTCATTTTTGCCACAGACATTAAAAAATAAAATTCAAAGACAAACCATTCTTCAAAGGAAACAAGGGCCCCATCTGCTGATGTTTAAACGTACTGCATTAACACATGCACTACTGTTCTCCCACAGATAAGGTACTGAAATGAATTGCAAAGACAAATCACCACATTAACTGTACTGCATTCTTCTGGTACCTTTTTACAGGAAAAAAAAAGAGGTTTTAGGCCCTTGGGCCAATCAGTTTTCACTGATTATGAGAGCTTTGTCTGCGAAAAGGGAATGGAAGACTAGGAAGGAAATTCAGGCAGGAACCTGAATTTGCACAGCAAAGAGAGAAGGGAATACATAAGGGAATCCTACATACATAGCATAACAAAATTATGCCTATGTGCATGGAATAAACAGTTACAGAAAATAATAAACTAATACTATCCAAATGTCACCTTCAATGCTAAAAACATGAATTATCAAAATGGTCAAAACCACAACAGGGATATTAAAACCAACCTCTAAGAGGAACAATGAAAGGAAGCATCTGGGAAATGTAAACGTCAAACTTTTCTGAAGTTTAAAACATCTCGTTAAAGAGTCTGATAGTTGTTTATTGAGAGTTCTTAAAAGTAAGCACTGTTTTGTTTACAGAAATCCCATACATAGCAGACTTTACATTATGCTGGGATGAAAAGTGGCAGTCGGCTTAATGAAGACAAAACAAATGTCCTTATTATGGACAAGACTATTTCAAACATTATATCAACCAAGAGCCAGCAGCTGAATTTATCATCTCATATGACTATATTCTGCAATAAAAAAGTCCATAATTTTGGAAGTACTAAAACATCTTTGTTTACATGGCTACAACATAGAAAAGATGCATGCTCCTGACCTCTCTCCTCAAGCCCAGCAGCACAGTCAACAAACCTCAGATTAAAGCTGGAGAAAGCACTAAAGAAACTTGCTCCTGTTCTTCTCTCCTCAACTAGACAGAAATGCAGCCAATGCAAGCTGGGTGTTCAATTACCTGAGATGTCCTACACCCTCAAACTGTAACACTACCGGGAAGAATTCTGCTTTATCCATCTGAACTGAGTTTCTGCACCATAGACTTTGTTTGCATGCTGGAGGGTTACCATTGTGTCAGACAGCAACCACTACAGGACAAAATCCCACAGACCACTGCCCTTCTCAGGAAATAAGAATGTACAGTATATTTCCAGCAAATATTCTAACATAATGATAAAAGCTAAGCAAATGTACTAGACTTGCATGCACCTTACAGAATTCTGGTTTTGCTACCAAAGTGGAAATTATTTGCGGATGGGCAGTGGTTAGAAGGCAATGTACGAAACATCTCACTGCGTGGATAAGAAACAATAATTAGACCTCAGTGATAGTGAATTCTTCAGTATATGAATATAAACACAATAAACACCGTCTTGGTTTTTGACTGAAGAAATTAAATTGAAAGTATTCGGAATATAATTCCAAGATGTGATAACAAAGTTTAAGGCACAAAAACAAACTACAAATATAACTTGTTTTTCAAAGTACAATTAGATCTAGTGTGGTTTTCTGGTATTTTCTTGTAACTGTTTCTTTAGAGTTCCTTCCATTGGCTTTTGTGTTATAAACCAATTTAGAGATGTCCACAGTCTGACTACTGAACTGTACTTCAAGCTGAAATACGTTAAATGAGGAATTTATCCAGTGAATTTTCTAGATAACAGTGCATGAGACCAAGTTCCAGTTCCCCAGATATGGCATTTTCTCAAAATGAAATTTACCATTTACTTTAGGCCTCTAGCTTTCAGGTGTTTTTTAATAAAGCATCCCTTTTTGATCAGGTTGTTAGTTGGTTGATCATTATCACTCATAAAAGTGAAGAACAATTAAAAGCTTTCACAAATCAGCTTGTTCAAAAAAGTGTCTGTGGAAAAAAAAAAAAAGTGCTTTCTCATTCTTGATCACAGATAACACAAAGTTACTTTACTATCCCCCTTCATTAGATCATACATCAATCTCCAGTGTGATAATCTCTGTTGGGAAAAGTAATTATATCTGCATCAGTTATGAGCATGTTAAAACAAAGCCACCACAACTGAACATTGTCAAAAGTGAATCTGCTGCTTTGGGTGAAGCTACATACAAAACAATGAGCTGATTCCACTGGTTACTGCTGTTGGAAAAGGAAAAGCTCAGCTCTGCCATCTGCTCACAACTGTGTGCTCCTCATCGCACACTCCTGTCTCTGGCTTTTTCAGCTTGGCAAAACAGATGAAAACTGACCAAAGTGAAGAGAAAAGGATCCACTCACAGATTCACACTTAGCAAGGAGTTTTACCCGTGGCAGGAGGGTGCAGGACTTCATAATTTGGAGGAAGCCTGGGAAGGTAAAAGCAACTTCCCCTTTCGGCAGTGATAGAATAGCTGGGACCATAATTTGACCCTGAACTTGTCAGTTGTGCTTCTGCATTCGTGCAGCATTCAGAAACCAATGTACTTTGAATAGTCCTGATTGTAACATTCAGTCATCGCACCCTCCCAGGCATGCCAGTGTTTTGTGAATTTAATCTCATTGCACAGTAGATGAAGAATAAAACTGGCTAGGAATGATAACATTTACTAAGTACTTACCTGAATTGCAAGTTCAAAATCTAAATAACTTTCTGAAAAAAACAAGAATTTGGGACCTTCCCTTCATAAATGCTTCAGTCAAACATTACTAAATTCAAACCCAATGTACAACTGAGATTAGCTCAGCTGGTTAGAGCATGGTGGTTAATAATGCTAAGATTTGATCCTCGTATGGGCCATTCACTCAGAGTTAGACTCGATGATCCTTCTGCATCCCTTCCAGCTCAGAATATTCTGTGAATCTGTGACATGATTAAGACAATGTGTTTCAGTCTTATTGACTTCTATGGTGTGAAACATCTAACAAAACCATTTTTGAACTGAACAGTGTTAGGACCTACCTACATTTCAAGCCCCACAGATGGACCAGCAGCTCAGATGGCTGGCTATTCCAATGCTTTACCTGAGCTAACAGCAGTATCTATTGCACTACAGATACAGCTGCCTTATAAATCTCAGCTACTTCCATTGGCATCATGCATTTAGAGAGGCAAGTCATTACACCCTTGATAAGCAAACTCATGCTTTCTATTACTCTGGAAGATATATTTTTAAATTAATGCAATGGCTTGCTTATAATTCCTTAATGTTTTAAACAGATACGGTTTTCATCACATTTTCTGCTTTTACTCACATGCACACTCATTGTTTTACATAACATTTCTTACAACTGCTCTCTTTCTATTTTACTTTTTCTTTTGAGAAGCCAGTGAACATTCTCTGTGGAAGATGAAATATCAAATTAAAATATATATATACTTTGGATAAACAGAAAAATGGAGCTATAGCACAGCAGAACTTGGAACATATAATTTTGAAAATTTGGTGAAATGCTTCACAAACATTTTTTTACAATTCCTGGTTTATATTTTGATCAGTTCAATAATTTTTTCTCCTTTTTTCTGCCTTCCTCAACCCATCATAACACATTTTAGCTTTATAAGAGAAAACACAGCATTCCAGAAATCTGATTGGCAGACATAAAGGCTGGCAGGCACAGAGGGTGTCTTTTTGATTTAATAACGATGACTTATATTGTTGTTTTGAAAGACCCATGAAACAGAATGGAGCTCTCCTTTCAAATCTAGTATTTCTATACCACTGCTTGTGCTCGGAAGAAGCAGCTCTATTTTGGCTGCTTTTGGTCTCTTTTGGAGGCATCTATTGATGCTTACTAACATGTTAATGAACAGCATTGCAGTGGTGAAAGTACTGGATATGAGGCTTTTTTGGAGCTTATTAATACTTCTCTTTTATCAGCCAGAGGAGATGCTGTAATGTGACACCTGAAAGTGTGCTGTCTCTGAAGTGCTCCCAGTCACTGCTGGACCACAGAGCAAAACAAGGGGCTGAAATGAACATCATCACAAATAAGACTTAGACAGACTTTGCAAACACATAAAAAGGAAAAAGCTGAGACTGAAGTTACAGGATAAAAGGAACATTCCTGTTACTTTTGTCTTTAGTTAGGATCTCACCCAAAGTCCTCATGTTCCAAGCATAGTGTCCTATTTGCAATATACCTAGACTTCATTAAAAAGTAAATTTACCCTTTATTTATCAATAGTTCTACAACTGTGCCTTGGGACACATATAGTTTTCTTCCAGACACGTGGAGCTGCTAAAGACTAAACAAAACCCAACAACAATAACTAACTTTTAAAAAGGAAAATATTTAGGCATGAAACCCACAGACAAGGAAGGGTTAACTTTCTTTGATAGGGATGTTGAATTTGAGTCCTCAGGTATGTATGGGAATGTGTGATTTTAAAGTCTTTCTTATCTTCTGAGAACTTCAGGTACATCAAGAAAACACTTGAAAAGGTATTTTGTCTCCGCATCAGCAATTTAGTCCAATGTTTCCCCTCCCAGAAAACCTTAGTTATTGTTTAGGTGATGGCTGGGTGGGAGCTTTCTACCACTCAAAAGATATCTTATCTCTTACTATGAAATGACCCTTAAAATTGTTATTGCATTAGATTATAATTGTAGTGTATTTAGCTGTGAAATTGCATGGACGTTTTTGTGCCTCTACATTTGAGTACTCTCCCTACTTGTTAAGTCAAACAGCATTTTGTTTTCAGTGCTCAGTGCTGAGTATTCGTGGAGACAGAGGCATGCATGCACATGCACAGTGTCTTTCTGTCCTTTCACGGAGAATTTACGTCTGCTTCTGCTTGGGTTTTATTCTCTTTCAGATCAAGGCTCTCTGCTCTTTCCACACAGAGGAAGGTTTGCAATATGTCCAATAACCTAACTACAATGGAAGCAAGCTCAGAGGAAATTGATAGTGTTGCCAACTCTCATTATTTTCCTATGAATCTTGTGATATTCGCTATTTTTCTTAATGTCCTAACTGTTGAAATCAAATGAATAAATGTGAATCTGAACTTCCATTAAAACAAGTGTCTAGATTTCTCAAACATGAATAAAACCTGAAAATATTAATTGAATGTACCCAAGACAGATAAAACAACTAAAAGTAAACTAAAAATAAATTAAAAATAAGTGATGTGTTCAATTACATCATGCTTTTAACATAACTTCTTAATTTCAACTTAATATTGAATGCTTGGATTGACAAGGGGAGAAAATTGGCTAGATTCCTCAGATAAATGCTGGGCACTACACAGTACAGAACAAGGGCAAGAAGAGGGGGCAATTCTTCCACTTAGGACATGAATCAGATTCCAAGGAAAGTGGTTTTGGCCTGGAGATGGTGTAGTAGCACTAATCAGAGCTTCATTGCCAAGTCCACCTTTGCTACCCATGCCTTGCTGTACAACTCTCCCAAGCATTGCTACAGTTCAAGGTCTGGACCTTGAGCTATTCAAAAAGCACTTACAATTTTGTACCTTCAGATATTTATTTTTGTCTATGGATTCTACAAGTGCAGGATGTGGTTCTTTGGAAGGACCCAAAATTTTCTCTCTGTGTAAGTAAAAATTAGTTTTTATTTTTAAAGGCTATGACAAAACTGTTCCTGATCTGTGAGCCAGTATGTAACAATTAATCCCCCAGCAATATAGAGAACTGTTCACAAAGTCTATCATCAACACAGGATCTGGTACTCTGAGAGGTTATTGATTTTTCCATATGAAATTAATTTTTTAATTAATTAATAATACACCTAAAATAAATTAAGTTTATGTAACCCACCAAGCTTGCAGTTTAAGCCGCAGAAAGGGTATAGATGCTAGATTGGAAGGATATTTAGGAAAACAAAGAAGCATTTTCTTAGAAGGAATTTTTAATTGATTTTGTAAACTGAGAAAAATGGAATGATGTGCTTAGAATACACTGATTCACAGCCTGCAGTCACAATCCCAGCCCCTCTCCCAGTATGCTGGCATCCCTCCCTTTGCACCACAGGTGCAGGAAAGGCAGGCTGGCCCTCAGCTTCTCAATGACATTACCATGATAGAATTTACTCTATCTAACACAACCTTGGATTTAGGGGGAGATGGATCATGCTTCCTCCACTCTATTTCAGGAAATCTTATTAGTTTACAATACATAGTTCTTCATGCAAATTCAATGAGTACAGAGAGGGAGAAAAACTAACAGAAAATATCTTACCAGATGGAGAAAATTGAAACATTACCCTTGTTTCTTTGCCAGCACAGATCCATTCTGACAGGTTGGAAATGATTTATGGTTGGGGGGTGGGGCATGGAGGAAGAGAGTATGGGGAGAAGGAAACATACTTGCACTAGCAGAGATATTAATTGCTGTACAATGTTAAAATCTTTGCATTGTTTTGCATGCATGCAATTAGTTCCAAGAATTACATATGCAGCAATGTTTGCATGCTGATCTCTGCATGAGACAAACCCCAAGTATATGATGCATGTTAGAAATTGCTTTCAAACCACTGTAGAAGACATTTTGGTAAAGAAATTATACAATATGGCAACTCAAAAGCTGCAGTCAAGGAAACAGATTACCTTTGAATATATGAATAGGTAAATACTTCAGCATGTCCAAGATTAATACTAATCATTACTATTTTAATATATAAAATGTTATGGATATTGCTACACAGCAGTGATCAGGCAGATATCTAGTCTTTGTAAATTAAACTCAGATATTTTTCTGCATCTAATTGATTTTTACATTACATTAGGCAGCCAAGGCTGCAACCTTCCATGACATAGTATCTAAATAAACATTTATTAAAATATTTTAATTAGAATAAGAGGGAAAATACAGTTTCCAATTATGTTTTCAGAAGGAAAAAAATCAGACCTATTAAGAATTAATGTAAACATAAGTGTAATGTAACATTTAAATGAAATAATTATGCCATATGATTTATACAATGTGAGTTATTTCTAATTCCTAAACTTTTAAAAGGCCTATTTATACTAATGCATTTGTTGCCTCCTGCATCTTACAGCTTTCACTCAAAAAATAATAAGGGACACTCTAGAAAGTGAATAGTGATTTTACAAACTGAGGCATATCTGTGCTGAGCAAAATTTATCTTATAGATGCACAAGACATAATGGTCATTAATAACATTGCTCTGCTGGAGCAAGAGCGCCTCCTGCACTAAAATGCGGAGGTGTTTTGTCTGGTCTGGCTGTAAATGACACAAGTGACTGGGCTTCCAATATTTCCCTTGGAATTCTAGCTGGGCAAAAAAGCTTATTCCCAGGGGATTTGGATGAGATTGTTAAGAGTCTCCAAATGACTTATAATTTTTTGCTATACACTTGCATATACCTGTGAGCCCAGATATTTTGGCTTCCTCTATTCTATTTTATGGGACAGTGGATTTCAGATCCTGACGTGATTTACACAGGGAGATTGAGTCAGGCACAGTACACTGGTGTAATCTATAGCTTAAAGTACTGATAAGTTGTCACGCCCTATTGAAAACATACATTTCTTGATAGTATAGTTCCACACCACCAGATATATGCACATGAAGAGGAATCAGTTTATACCTCACAAACCAGCCAGAACTTGGTGTGGAAGTGAGGGCAGCATCTTCTTCAGTTCAGCCAGAAACTGGCAATCACATGACTGTCACTGCAAGGAAGCAACAAGGGAGTCTTCTACGCCTATTAGTTTAAGACATTTTCAATCACCAAGAGTTGCTGGAAGAGATTCTGTCTGTCATATAAAAATAGGCTCACTGTTCTTGACATTGATATAATCTTATAGAGATAGTAAAGATACTACAAAAGTGACTGGTTAAGGAAGATAGGGTTCCTGTATTTTTTACAGCAGTAATTAAATCCTGGGCCATGGAAAGAACTTCTGAAATGAGCATTTCAGTAAAAAATGTACACATGCCTGTGTCATGCAAACAGAAATGGAGGCTCCCAAGGAAAACAGGCTGATATATAACCTGCCTGTGTTTTCCTTGAGGACTTTTGACCGGTTTGAAGCAAACCTCAGAGTACTGGGGTTGGTAAATGCAAGCAGGAGTGTGCCATTTCAGACAAACATGCAAACACAGTACCTGAAACATCAGTTCTCTCATTTTGGTTTTACCCTTTAACAATACATATACTGATTTCTTAATTCAGTCATTGAATATAGACACCTTTATCAGACAAAATTCAGGCATTTTACTCTATTGTTTATTATCTTAACAATTCTCCTTTTGAACCCTGCTGCCTTCATTTTCCAGAAATTTCTTTTTTAAGAGACTAGAGTTGTTCCAAGAGATCTCCAAGAAATATGTTATTTTTGTGTCCTTCATTGTAGAAGTATTCAGGGAGAGGGAAAAAAACTAGTTCCAATCTAGACCTTCCAGAACTGGACAAGGAGAGTAGAAAAGAACACACTGTCAGACAAACAAGGAGACGTGAACTGTTTCCCTTAATAAAAAGAGTACATTTATCTCCTTCTTTAGCTCCAAGAGGCTAGTTCCTATCATTCCTCATAGCTTTCATTCCCTTCCTTTCCCATCAAGTGTGTAAACTATCAATCATAAAAATCAAATGTCTATTCTTCCCCATTCATAACCTCTCATAGACTAGAAGACTCCTACCCTGCTGGCACCCTTCATTCCAGCTTGTTTCTACCACTGCACTGTTATTATATAAAGCAGAAAGCATGAACACATTATATCCATCCTCTGTGCCACTCATTTCAAGAGTTACTCAAAAAACTCAATGGAATCTATACTCACTTATAGTTTACACCTTACTACCACCTTCCAATTAATCTCCTCTTTGTTATCTCCTAAATAATAACAATAGAAATAATAGCACAAACACCACCACAAATCGCTATGCCTTCTTTAAGGCAAATATTTCACAACACAACATGGTTACAGTTAGTATATTCGTATTTAGTTTCCTAAATTAGTAAGCACTTAGATTTTAAATATGAAGTGCTCAGCTGTTACAGAGAACATTTAACAGCTTTAGTCACTTGTTTATTAAAATCTTAGATTTGGCTCTCTTTCATGTATTTCACTTACACAAATACCATAACTTACTCAGCACAGAATGCCTCCAACATCTCCATGCCACTCAGTAACAGACTTCCTATGTTACCTTCGCATCCAAAATTACATATATAATACTATAAATGCCTTCACAAGAGGAGAGGGTAGGATTCAGGCACTATCATCCAGCATAAAAAGAAAGAAGAATTGACACTTCTGAAGTGCTTTTTTTTTTAATCATAATTTATTTTAATTAACATTTGCTATTTTACAAATGTTTTACTGTAAGCACATATTCTCAATGTTCTATGCTTAATCTATGACTAAACTCTGTTTGACAATTTTTTTAATGTTCTACATCTGAGGCATCAGAGGCCTTGCAGATTTTAAAGATTAAAACTCTGCTGGGGTTCAGAGATATGAATATCCATTTCCCTGAGTTAGCACTGATGGACTTGAACATACCTTCTTTTGACGGAACTTGCAGTATATGGCAATTTTTGCATGTTTATTTTTAAGGTAGTTACAGTATAAGAGATTCATTTTGGCAGTCATGTTATCTTCTTTTCTACTACAGTGGTAACAAATACCATGTATTTCCAGAAAGAAAATCCCTCCAAGTTCTCAGGATTTTTATCTTCATACTTACCACAGTACTTGTAAGTATTGCTGCCCTAGATGAAGATTTGTGAGCCATTGTGTTTAGCAGCTCCCTTCCAAGTGAGTTATACATCTCTTACAAAACAGTCATGGAGAAGTAAAAGCTCAGAAATAATACACTGAATAGTGGCATTTTTGTCAGTCATGGACTTCTCAGAACTGTAAAATTTACCCAGTGATTGCAGTGTCATTATAATAGGTAATCATTAGATTTATCTTTAATATAATTTGTTACATCTTAGAGTATTATATGTGCATTTATGTAGCCTCATTACTGCCTCTTTAACTTACATGATAAGTAAATAAAGTAGAAATTACACACCAACAGGAACCTGGAATATGTTGTTTCACTGTATGTCTGAGCTCCCTTTAGCAATGCTAATCTGTGCAGCAGTTACCATTATTTCTACTTCAGTGAGCACTTCCTAATTGCTGTGTTATTGCTTGTGAAGAAAATATATTATTAAAGTCCACAACTTATGACTTGTTGCACATCTGTACATGGAAAGAAAAAAATTTCTCATTTCATCAGACCTTAATAGGTTTTGAATAGGATGATCAGCTGAGGCTGTTTTTCTCTTGCAGATCTGTTCATTACCGTTTCATAATGTCAGTGGCTCCTTCTAACAGTCAAGATGCATCCATAATTTATTCAGAAACCTGAAAACATTACTAAACCAAATCTACTTAATTCTCTATGAATCAGCTCAGCCTGTTTTGGTAGCAATTTGTAATGAACAACAATTATAAGCCCAAAGGAATCAGTATTCCTTTTTAGTTGTTAATGTTTTATACCCAATTATTGGTCCACTGCCAGATAATGATCCATAGAGCATTAGAAATGTGTATTAATATTATCTTTACAAGTGCAATAATACTCAGCGGAGGATAAAGTTTTGATGGACTCCTCTTGTGTGCTAGTTAAAGCTCTACATTGTCTGGGAAAAAAGTCAGCATTAGCACTTTGTTCTGATGGGACTGCTAAGGACAGGGTGACCTTCAAAATTTGGCAATATAATCAAAATGGCAAACAGCAGCCACTGAAATTAACACAGAAAATAACTTCAGCACTTTTTCCTGTTCAGAACTACTGAGATGTCACAGCTATGCAGAAAGCAGACCTAATTAAAATATTTCAGGAAAAAATAAAATACTCTGCATTCTTCCAGTTAAAAGTAAGCGTGATGAGACTTACATCTTTTCATGAGCAAGCCAACACTCAAGAATTCCTGAAAAGATGATGAGCCTTCATTCAATGGCCAGACTGCAGTATTCTTCTCTGTCTTGAATACTGAGTATTACTTACTTCTATGAGATGTCTGGGGTAAATCATATGAACCATTTTAAGAACTGCATTCCATAGATTCTACTTGGGATAATACAGTGCACTTAACCTAAGAATAAATATTTGCCATTTCTCCGTTGCCTTAATTCATACCCAAGATGTGGCTGCATACAGAAAATAAAAAAGGCAAACACAACTCTTGTAATTTAAAGAGGCTTCTGCACAAAACAGAGAATTTTGGAAAGTAAGAAGAAAGTCTAATGAACGTTTCCAACAGAACTCTGCCATGTTGATTGTGTTAATGATGGTAGGGCTTCAGTACACTGAGAAACTGTTTACAAGTATATTGTTGTCATTCCCAAATAGTCTATATCACAACACTCTTGAATCTGAGTGGATGGGATTTTTATTTTTTACTATTAAGACCCCAGAGAACTGCAAAAACTAAGACAGCCATTAAGATTCCAGTTAAAGCCCTGTTTGTTTATTTCACAAATACATCACCTGCTTCTCATCTGGAATGAATAAGCAATAGAGAGAACAGACTAATATATTTGTCAGCACTAGAGACCAGCCACAAGATTCCCACAGTACTGAAAGACATAGGGGACCTTTAATAGGATCTCTCTAAAACACCTGGGAAACTAATTGCCATTGTCTATGAAGAGCATTAGGATCCTGGGTGTTTTTAAAAACTCCACTAGGTGCCTCTACATCTTCAGGAGCTTAAATACCTTGTAAAATTTTCCATAAGGCCCTCAGCAGGTAGCCTCAACAGCCTCATATGTTCCTTGGGACATGCAAAGAGATATAAATAATGGTGTGTTTTGAACAGAGCAGTAGCAAATATTCAGCGTCTTAATATATTCTTTTCCCTTTTACATGGGGAAGTTGATGACAGAGCCAGGTATCTCTTTGATGCAAACCTATTTATTTTCAAAAATATATATGTCCTGTTCCCCTGAACACAGTGGGAAAACAGCAGATGCTCAGTGCAGTGTGTTGCTTTTCTCTAGCCCCTGCTGAAGGGCTCCCTCCTACCTTTCTTTCAGGGTCATACTGTTTTCATTTCCTGCCCATCCTCCCTCTGCCATACTGGCTCTGTCTGCTCTTTCTTTCATCTATGGCACTCAAATATCCTCGTCCTCCTCCTCCACAAGGATGAATTTCACAGTTTCTGTTTTTGCATCTGTTCCACAATGAAACTCCTTTCTTCATATAGGTCAGCTCCCGTCTAGTCTAGCCTTAGCTCATATTTTCAAGGGTCTATGGCTTCTGGTGTTTATCCTAAATGAATGGCAGCTCTCAGATACAGCAACTTTAATCACCTCCCCATGTAATATACTGAACAGGTAACCTTCACATAAAGCTATAGGTTGTGTAGTTTTTGAAGATCCTGTCAACATCTAAACAGCTTTGAACCCAAAACACTAAAGATTTCACTATTGCATTCACATTTCAAGGTATGTTTTAGCAAAATGTATCTCATTAAAACCTCATGTATTAGCATTTTATATAACTTGGGACTTGAGAGAATAAATTTTACTCTGAATTGCAACAACCAAGTTCCTTGCTACTTTAGTTCCTAACATTAACTTTGTATCCTCATTTAAAGATATTCTACATCAGAAAAAGAAATTGCTAAGAAGAAAAGTATGTCAACAAGGAGATTCAAGTGTATGAGGGGAAGGTGCAGCTCACTGCCAAGCTCTTCCTGTGAGGAGTATGTAAATCCAAAGCACAAACCCAGCCTGGAACGCATTTTGATCCATCTGACATTGGTAACGCATATAGTGGCATAGCTGAGTCTGCACTAGTGCTGCCAGTAGCACACACAATGTAGCTGATAACACAGACCACGGGCATTTCTCCCAGAAATGGGTTCACACTTAGTCCTGTCACAGATTGCTGCAGTGGAATTCACAGGAACCTCTTTCCTGCATATCAAATACTGCAATCAGTAAAAGCACTAGGCACTAAAAACATAAGTAAAACTTTTTTACCTGAGGCAAAAACCAAACCTTGCTACTATAATACCCAAATGAGTATAATATCCAAATGGAAATAATTAGTCCTTGGCTTTTCAAGTGTAAAACCAAATAGGTTACTTTACATGCAATTAAAATTATACCACATACTGATACTTGTTAAAATTTCAGGCTGTAAGCACCAGTACCTAACAGAATATTGGTGCTTGATACTGCACTCAAATATTTTATAAATAATATCTGAGAATACAATAAGATCCCTTCACCCTTTGGAAAATTCCTCAAGAGGCAAAAAGCACCTCTTCTAGGTAGAGAATGCTCTTGCTATGCCACTATGACATAGTATCATGACGCGTCTTAAAAAGAACCAGTATCTTTTTAACAAGCTAGTTACTTCATTCACTTACTCTCATTTTGAAGGCATGTGAATATGACTGTTTTCAACAAAGAAACAACACCAACACCACCTACCATAACTCTTCTTGCTTTAGAGTGTCCTTATCAAAACTAATGCAGAAAACCCCCTGGCATTAATTGTTGTTATGCCTTTTTAAGGGCTGATCTGAAGATCAGAGAGAAACCTTTAAGTATGAAGAAGCCTTTTATTTGATGATGTTTGGGCTCAGCATGACAGCTATTTTTTCCCATGTCCTGCTTTTATTTTGAATGCAAGATAACAACAAAACTGCAGTTAGACCTGGATAATAAGTGAAAAATGTGAGGAGTTGAAACATCACACTTCTCATTAGTGACAGTCTGCCTAGCAAAATGAAAGGAATCACGAGCTGTAGTTAAATACTACTTCAGCTTAACCCTCCACTAGTTATCAAGTAATTTCATGAGGATATTTTCAAGAGGGAAAGTCAAATTGACAGTTTTATATGATGAAGACACATACAGCAGTAGGAGATAACAAAGTTTATTGTTTCAAGTAGGTTTTTTTCCCCCTTCCTTTCTGCAACCTCTTAGTAATTAAAACATTCATCGTCAATCTGGTGACAAGACATTCGAGCTTGATTTAGTTATGGATTGCTTTGGTTTTGAACCAAGAACGACAATGACTACATGGATGTTCACACTGCCTTTTCTATTATCCTTATTTAGTATTCTCCTGTCCATGTGAATGGTGGGGACAGAAACAGAAAAAAAGGATGAAAAAGAAAAAAAAAACCCAAAAAGCTGACAGAAAAAGAACTGCCTTAAACAGGAAATAAGAAAATTACTTAAAAATCAATAGTCTGTAGATAGAACTAAAATATGTAAAGGTCCTGGAGACCAAACATTAAGGAAAAAGATAAAGGGTGATGAAGCAGTATATCAAAACCAGTCAGGCCTGCAGCATGAAAGAGTAAATTCTTTAGTGCTGAAAATAACAGGGAACAGGAGTCAATCATGGCCAGAGTCTTTTCCCCAGTCATCAGTTACTAAAAATCCAACAAGCCATTGGAGAATTCCATCAAAAGAAAATTGGGTTTTTTCTGTATTCACAAACAACTTGGAGACCAAATGGTTGCCACCATAAAAGAAACAAAAGCATTTTTCCTAGCAGTACAATGAATTTGTTCAGAATCTACAACATTTTTAAACAAAACCAAAAGCAAAAAAAAAATCCAATGCTATATTAAGACAGGGAAAGAATTAAGTACCTAGTTTAAAGACACCCTTCCAATCCTTAATTCCTCATTCTAGTTTAGTAATCACAGCTCCAAAACAGTAGAGCAAAAGCAAAAAATGAAAATCTAAAAAAAAATTTAAAAAAAAAAAAAAAGTTATCAGAGGCCTGGAAAGATTTCCTTATAAAGAAGAACTGATGCCTTCAGAAATGCCTAATGAACAGATTTGGGGAGAAAGCAACTTTACATTTCCAAAGTAACTTGGGCCTTGTCTCCACTTCAGGTACAAAGTTATCTGATCCGCTGGATAGACTCTCACCTCCAAGGAGTGTGGTGCAGAGACTTTGAAGTAAGCTAGACCACAAGCCAGAATCAAATACTGCATGACAGCACTGGCCTGAGTCACTGTGTCCTTCTAGTTTACTGTTCAAACTGAGGCTACTGCATCTGCACAGCACCACACTTTGCAGGAACATTGCAGCCTAGCAAACTCAGCACAATGTGCACTGCAGCATCTATTCCCACAGACACATAGTAGCTTCTGTTTCATTGCTCTGGGATTAAATTTTGGTTGCTGACAATGTTTACAAATGCTTGTGTTAAGATACAGGCAGACTCCTAAAAAGTGTCTCATGAAGTTTAAAAAAATTGGTTACAACTCTTAGTGATTTTTTTGGGTAAAAACCCCAAAGGCAAAGTTACAAACAAAATAGAGAACCTTTACACAAACTGTTGGGCAATAGCAGCTCATCTGGAGCTGACTAGAAATGTGGAGTTGACAAGAATGGAAGGGAATAAGCAGGTAGAGCAAACACACTGAGGCAAAGGCATACAAACATACAAACATAAGAGTCACTGAGTAAAAGCAAGGAGGGCCAAAGGTTATATCTACCACACACCACAAGAATGGACTTGTGGGTCAAGAGGTTAAGTGCAGGTACCTTGCAGCATGCACATGCAAATCAGTTCCAAAATACATTAGCTTAAATGAGAAGTATGATTGGGAGGGAGGAAACCTCTCATTCTACCATCAACTTCTCCCTATTTCACTGAAGCATGAACACTGAATAAAGAAAGGGGTTCAGTGAAAACCTCCTTATTAATCAGCCCTGTGGATAGTACAGTATGTATAACCCCTGAGATTCACACAGGCACCTGCCTCCAGATTGTCTGTGAATGGGACAATTTATCATAAATGAGCATGTAGGAGTGGGGGAAGACACAGTGGTCATTGCTTGCACTGGAATTTATGATGGAAAGGAAAGTTAATTAAGTTCTGTGGTCAGTGCTAAAGGGAAAAAAATAGAAGATCTCCCAAATGCAATTCCTTGCTGGAACAAATATTTTGGCAGAACTTGCTAATTACTGTACTAAACCATTAATTTGGCAAGAGAGAACTAATTTTATCCCAGTAAGTTTTAGGGAAAAATGCATAGAAACAAAAAGTTGTGTCATCTAGACTTTTGTTGTCAAAAAGAAAAGTACACCTGGCATACTCTAGCTAACACCACAATAGCATAGCACTTAACTGAGTGCACACTGGCAGAGTGTGAGCAATAGCAGAGACAGGAAAGTAAGAGGCTTCTGAAAAAATGGGAATGCCCTAGCTTAAAGAAAAATGCAAGGCAACTATATGTGTAACCACATTGGGTGTCTACAATACATAATGCAGGATATTTCCATGAGAAACATCAAATGGCTAACAGGGCCATTATTGCTTAGCATGATATTAGCTGAAATTTCTAGTTTTGACAAACCCAATACATTATTTTATGTTGCTTTCTTATATATTCTTACGTATATATATATAAAACATCAAAGGGATAAATAATCCTTATTAAGAACCTAAATCCTGAGGGCGAGACAGACATCAACTACAATAATTTAGTCAATATCTGCTCCAGCCACATGACCTTGACTATCTACATCATCCACAGTCCAAGTGCCTTACATGCCTCCAGTTCTGAAGCCAATTCTAAAACACTTCATTAGACATGGCCCTAAACAATGCAAGGATCTGCATTCACATGTGCCAGACACAGTTATAGACCAGAGCTTTGCTTGCAATAGAATATGGACCAACAGCAAGAACAAGAAGTGTTTCTGGTTATTTTTCCATGCTGTTTATCACCCCATCTTTCATCTTCCCTGTGGAGCTGCATTTCCCCTAAAGAAGTTGATTATAATCTCAAACCTCTTAACACAATACCAGTGCTAAGAATTGGCATTCAGCAATGAATTAGTGCAAGACAGGAAACAAAACTGTGCACACCAGTCACTATAAATAAAACCTGTAAACCACTGCTGACTAGCTATTACAGCCAAACAGGATAACCCAGTAGTCAAAAAGGTCTGAGAAGAGAGAAGTCCTGGATATTCTAGCTACTGAAACAGATTTGTGAAATAAAGGGAGGGCTTTGCAGATTTATAGTAGATATGTGAAAACAGGATCCAAAACATAACAAAGTGTTCTTTTCTGCTCAAACATGCCCTCAAATGAAAAAAATCTAGTCCCTGTCCAGGCAGAATATCTTCAAAAGCTACAGCATGACAACTTACTTACAGTAGCTCATCTAAGTAACACAAATTGTTAAGCAGCTTCCCAAGACAGGCATCAGAAGAAGGAAGAAAAATAGCCATTGATTTATGAAAGGAAAGCAGTTGTAGTTTTTCTTGTACTTACTTGCTGTGTTCAGGCAAAAACTTTTTATCAGACAATCTTGATCCTTCCAACTTCATTAAAACACAAGCTCACCAAAATAATTTTTGCTAACAGATCATAAGTACAAGCAAAGGTACTCTCTTTGACCCTGATGTTCAATGAGAACAGGGAAACAGACTCCTGTTTAATTTTTACCTATAAATAAAATTTTAAATTTTGAAAAAAAGCCTCAAAAACCAATACAAGATTAAAAAAACAAACTAAAGCAAACATTCAGCTACAGTGGATTTAGTAAGAGAGGAATTATTTTTGTTTATTTAATTTTTAAGTTTTTAATTATTTTCAAATTAAGGGGTTTTTCCATAAGAAGCAAAATCCAGTAGGCAAAATCACTTGATATCTTCAAGTATGTTTGGTTTTTTGTTGTTTTTTTTTTTAATACGGTAAAAATTCATGAAAAAAAAAGTAACTTTTACTTACTTCAGTATATACAGCAGCATTATTAGTATAAAACTTCACTAAATTACATCATTTTAAGTTAATGATAAAGTGAAAAATACATGGAAAAATATATGCACATTTAGTGATAGGATTTGGCCCTCTATTTAATTTTTCTTATCTGAACTAGAAATAGAGAATTTGTTGCCTAATTTTAATTCATGTCCATGCTTTAAACTTTGTTTTTTACTTGACTTTCAACGACTACAGTATATGAAACCAAAATATATTCCTCTTTATACATATTTTATAATTTGTTTCAAGTTGCATCTTAAAAGGTATTTAACTTTTTCTCCTGGATCCTGATTTCAGTTAATGGCAGTAGAAGAGTCACTGTCCTTGATATAGAATTGTTTAATAAGAAGGAGTCAAGGCTAGAGGCACATGAAAACATGTCAATCAGATGTAATTGCTCTCTAAAAGAAACCCTATCAAACTGGAGGATGAGAACTAGCACTGAACACAAGGATTCACTGCAACAGCTAATCTACTAATGAGCTCAACTTGTTATTTTCAGGCTCACTACTCAAAAAATTCAACATAAGAAACATGGTCGCGAAGGACAATATTTTTTAAATAGTTGTAGAGAATACTTGCTACAGGTGGAGCCAGTAATGTCTCCTGTAGTTTCCCAGCACTTCCCATGACACTTCCCTTGGAAATACATCCAACTTTAACTGCTTGAGCTGAAATTTTCTACAAAAGAGCTACAGGAACATCTTTCTTCATTAACAAAGCATATGCCTAATTCTGTGTTGGCAACCTACTACTCTTAACAGTTACCATCCCTGACTGCAAAAGTTTATGCATTGATTTAAAGAAATGTTCCTACTGCTGAAATCCGAGTGCATAAATTGATATGCCAATTTGGTCTCTAGCAAGATCATTGGGAAGGGATCAGTACAAACCCCTCCTTGTTAACATTCTAATGTCCTCGTCTGCTTCAGGTTGCAAACCAAATGCCCAGTAGTGCTGGAGAGTATTAAGTATGCTCCTGATGTACATCTTCTAATTTCTTTTCATTCAGCAAAATGAATTTTTATGATCCATAGCAAAGAAGAAATATTATCTCATACTTGAGACAGATGAATGACTGAGAACTTCATTTGACTCCTCATTTACCAAAGGATCTTGAAAGTTCCTTTGAGGAGCTTAAATGTAGATTCAATGAGTAAATGTATGAATTTGGGAAGCAAATATTATAAAAGAAGAAGGATTATTTAATGTAAAGAGTAGCATTGATAAGAAATCAAACACACAGACTTGAAATTACAAGTCTGGGATTTTCATGAGCTGGGTCTTGCTTACATCATAACATCATAATGTTAAACCAATCAGATCAGAGGTTCTGGAACACATTTTTCTCAAGTCACCTTGGCAAAAAGATGGGTTAAGAGACAGTGCTTCTTATGAGACACAGTGACTTTTTTTCTTTTTTTTTTTTAGATTTTGTCACTGTAAACCATTTTAGTCACTAAAGGTAAGTGACAATGCCTTCCATCTCTTCTGTTTTTTTCTGGAAATTTATTTTTGTTTAAAAGGTTTAAAATTCAATTGAAGGTGATGGGTAGCTTTAGAGACTTGCAGTAAAGAGTCTTCACTACAGAGGAATGTCCTCTTAACCTGTTCTGAATCTTCTAGCTATAGTAATCTGTGACTGCATTAAGAGCCCAAGTGGCTGAAAAGAAGAACACGTCCTTTGTGTTCTGAATGTCTGATTTGTAACTTCTGAAGTGTTAAAAGCTTAAACACCTGAGCAAAGTCACAAGAAACTCTACCAGTAAACATAATCACATACTACAGTAAGTATGCTGAAAAAGTCAGATCCTGAGCAACACAACTCCTGGGTAAGTCTGTAACCATCATTCTGTGGTTCAACCTTCCCTTTGTAAAATGGACATAACAACTTTCCCCTTCTACAGGTTTCACAGAAATTAATGTATAACATTTGAGAAGCATTTTGCATGACAGTGGTGAGCAGCCCAGATAAGCCTATGTGGAAGCAAAATTTTCTCTAATTAGAGCAGGATGTGAGTATTTCCCAGATAAGTTAGGGCCACACATGAAACAATGACGCTAAAATGCTGAACTCAGAGAACATAACCCATCTGTGCAGTGAATGAGGCAGTGGTCCTGTAGGAAAAAAACCAGCATGTGATCCAATAATTAAAGACTGTTCATGAAACATTACCACAAAGCAGGGAAATGCTTTTCAAGGAGCAACCTTAAGGCTGGCATTTTCTGACTTAAGATTTCATTTTGCAACCTTAACATTTTCAGTATTTCTAACACATAATATAGGCCCACTTGGAATAAGTGTATGCATATGTTAGATTATTATTTTCTAAAAATCCTTTAGCATTTCCTGTGAAAGACTGTTTTTTCTCCTTCTATCCAACAAATTATGTTTTAACAGTTATACAGCTATAAGGACTGATTTAAGGAACTGCGCAGTTTCTTGGTTTAAATTTTCTGGTGCAAAGAACAGACTGGTTTATGTTTGCAGAAAACAAAGGAAATAGGGAGAAAAAATGAGAAGGCTTTTCTGCTTTCCTGACAACATACTTCTATTATGACCCCAAGACTCTCTAATATCCATCCCTAATACCCTGTCATGCTCCTGTAAATGCTAAAAAATGCTGTAATTTGCATGAGCTTGTATGCTAGACATCCTTATGTCAATGCTAAGTCAGTGAGAATGACAGAGGCTCAATTTGTAATCCTGAATGAATGTGTAAAGGACAACTCAACTGAATACTGCATAAGGGCATAGAGTACAAACTGTGGTGTCTCCTAGTAAAACCTAACCAGTGCATGCAGCTGTTAAACAATGCAGTGCAAAGGAGCTTGTGTGGTGACTCTACACACATGCATGGACTTCAGTTTTTGAAGGCTGGTCATGCCATGAAGCAAAAATACACCATGCACAGGAGAGCTTTTCTCTCAGCTCCAGTTCACATGAGGCTCATTTTCTACATCCGAAGAGTGCATTTCTGATAAGTCATGTCACCAAAACTCAGTTTGTCCTTCCTCTATAGTTCCTCTACACTTGCTACACATCTGACAGAAGTTGGCTATGAGAATCACTAGTCAGGTGCAAAAATCCATTAGCAGACAAAAAGCTTGTCTGAGACCTAAACTAGCACTCACAAAAGTCAGTTGGCACGGGATTTGATTTCCATATGAACATTTTCCCAGCCCACAGGCTACAAAATCATCAGTCAAAGCACTTGAACATTTCAGCTATATCTGCACTATTTTACAGGGCATGTCACAAGAAGAAACACAGAAGTCATTGAGAATTCTGAAGAGTTTGGTATCATTCCTAAGGCAAGTCATCGTTCTTTTGGGTACCTAGTAATTTACAAAAGTTAGAAAATGAAATGTCTTTCCAGGCAGGTTATGTCACAAAGTGGACAACTGTGTTTTCTTTCACTTTCCTCCTAGGAATATGCCTCTGGCTGGATTCACAGACAGAATACTGGACATAATACTGAATAATATTATTAACTGCCCCTAAATACCTTTGGAAATGGGGATCTAGGGAACTGGTAACATTATTTAAATTTAGACACCCGCTTCAATGATTAAGCTAAGTCCTTGTACTGAACAGGACCAATCAGAAGTCTTTAGAAAATGTTAATAAAATTAGCCTTTTGGGTGTACCATAGGATGGTACAATGGATTATCAAGTGAGGAAGTATATGGAACAGCATTAACCTAGAGATTAGGGATTTCTTTGCTGTCCTAGTCCATCTCATCTGTGTCCAGTACCAGTGCAAGAAAGCTCAGAGATTTTTATGACTCTGGTTTAGTGCAGAGTTATAGAAAACAAAAACATAGCAAGATGGAGGAGTGATGCAAGGTAAGAGCTATTTCTCAGGTCATCAGAAAGCCAGGGGGTGAAAATTATCATATATTTCATGTCTTCCTCCTAAGATTCACATCTGTCACATCTCCTGCAGTGTAATCTTTCATCTCCACCTTCATGAACCTGCACACCAAGTAGTTGCTCAGCAGGTCCCTGCATCCCCTAGCCAGTGCAGCTGGCACCAAGAGTCACAGGGCAGGAGAATTGATGCAGCTCTATGTAGCCCTGGAAATCATCTGCTCTCTCCAGGCAGCTTTGTAGCAAAAGGTGCTTCCTATGCCAGATCTAACTGAGTAGCAGCCTGATATCTACCAGCTTTCAACAAAAATAACACAGAGTCCCCTTTCAAAATATGAGAACATAATCATCTTTAGATACCAGCAGATGTCTGAGACCTCACTGCAGAATTCATATGCTCCTTTATTACCAACTTGCTTCTAAAGAAGCAAATATGTAGATTTCTATGTCTATAGGATCACAGAAGAATATACAAACTTATTAAACAGTTCTGATACATTTTAGATAATAACTTTATACAGGCGACAGATGTGATTTAATAAAAGTCAACTGCCTGCTTTTCCACACAGGAATCAGAGGGTTTGAAAATATCTTCATTGAAAGAGAAGGCAGGAGGGAAGGTAACAAATCTTCTGTTGTCTGATTGCTGTAAAATATGCTATCATTGAAATACATTTAACTAGTCATCTTCTGTTTGGGGAATTCACAGTGACTGAGTTCCAGTTCATTACTTTGAGGGCTGTGGTGCTATTGTTAGGGTCTCAAAACCAGTAAGATGGCCTAACCCCAGGTTAGAGAGGCTACAATAGCAGAAAGCCAATTATACTGTAGGAGAAATGTTGTCCACTAATCAGCTAGCAATCAATTACTAGGAAGAGAAGATAACCCTATTCCCACTCAAGCTCTTCAGTATTAATAGTGCCATCATGTAATTACTTTAGGCATGGGCAGGTGCATGAAAGGACAGACTCCATAGTACACTGCGTCTAAGATTAATGAGTTCTGTCAATTTGCCCAGCAGACATCTGATTCTTCAGCTTTATGCAGCCACTAGTTTTACACATGCCTCAGGGGTTTTATCTGAAAAAAGCAACTACTAATTTAAACACATTAAAAAGTACACATCTTTTAAAAAGCCCTGATTTTACCAGTAAGACTGCACCAAAAAGATTTCTAATGTGATTATTGATAGAGCATGTTTCCCTATATCTGTTATTCTTCACTTTAGTCAGAGTAATGAGTGAAACACAAGGTCCTACAAGCACATAAAGCCTTCTAGAAAAACTGACAGCATACAATCCTGCAGTCACAACATCCTGAATTTCACTCACACAATCAATTCCAATAAGTAAAAAAAGAGAGAGAAAAAGAAATGTTTCAGTAAATAAGTTACTGCTCAGAAACCAAGACAAAGCAAATACAGAAGCACTTTCCTGCTAAGTTAGCAAACATGCTGAATGAGCACAGCTGCCAAAAGCAGAATCATTCTCTGTAACAAGCTACAGCCCACAGAGTTAAGTCAGAGATATGTAGGCCTATGGGTCAAGAGAGATATAGCTTAAAATAGAATTTCTAACTGGAAAGTGGTTTCTTCTTCCTTTGAGTCACATCTACTGGAGTAAGCAGTAAAAGCCAGGTTTTAAAGAGTTTTTAAATGAAACACAAGCAATTTTTAGAAGCATCTTCCATATTTGGGAGTTGCATGAAAAACTCCCATCCCCAGAAAAATATTACTTACTCAGGATTTTAAGAGATCTTCACTCTTACTAAAACCCTGTTTCAAGAAGTTGCTTAAACACTTGCTTAAACCTTTCCAAAATAATCCGAGATATTTAAAGTCATTTAGCTGCTTAAACATGCACACCGTCTCTCAAAGATCCTCTTAGACATCTCTCTGAAAGTTCAGACTCTTAAATACCTTTGAAAATCTGGCTTAAAGTACTTGGCTGTACACACACGGAGCCCTCATGAAATAGCATCCTGATCTCCATTTGTATTTTTAAGTGCAACTATTCAAGAATAACAATAAAATTATGTTTTTTAAAAAAAGGGGGCTGGACTTAAAATCAAAAATTCAAATACAGCAAATATGGAGGTTACCACTCATCAGCCAAATGCATTAACTAATCAGATGTAAGGTCCATGCCTGTGAATCGCAAAATCTTAACCTACTAAAAGACACAGGAATGATGAAACATTAACTTATTTTTCTCCTACTGACTTGGGCTGAATTTGATCCTAAAGTGCCACTGCAGCATCTGAGGTATCAATCTCATTGGTCTCAATGGTCTGGAAACAATCTTTTATTCTTTCTGCTTTTCAAAGTATTTCATCCAAAAACTTAACCCTTTAAATATGGGTCTAAGCCAAAAACTTAATTTTTTTTTCTCAAAGCTTTTGTATGACAGATACAAGAACTGACCTATTTACTTCTCTCCAAAGTCAATGTCACACTATTTGTTCCTTTTGTGACACTTCTGTTTGAGTATGGAAAACAGCTAGCAGTGCTTACTTTTTACCTTCCATTTAATGTTACAACTGACCACCCATGAAATCTTCCTCAAGACTACATTTATTGGATACTAGATTCTGCTAATTAATTCTCTGGATTAATTTCTTCTGAAGTAACGTTATCAATTGTTTGCAGTAAAGAAAAAGCAGGCCAGCAGTAACTTGATTTTCACATAAATGGATTAAACTTACACAAATGCAGTGGCTGAAGATATCATTGATCCATGTTCATTGGCTGCTGCTTCTGTTTCAATTGTTATTTGATATGGTAAAGGACAACAGAGTCAGAAACAGTTTTGATCTGAAGCAACTGCTTCTAAGAAGATACCAGCAACTCTCACAATACATAACTTACAAAATATATTCTATGCACTGAAAAGCACTAATCCCTAAAATTGTAACTATTTCTGAAAGTCGTGGTTTGATCCATAAAGATGCTCAAGTTCACAGAAGACATTTCAATTGAGGCCACTCAGTATGCAATAAAAATGTGTGGGAATTGCCAGGGGGAGGAACTATTCTACAAATAGAAAAAAGGCAAAAAATATTAAATGCCCTTGAAACTATGAACTGGATATCATCAGTTAATGATTTAACATAGAAAGGGAATGACTGCTGCACTAGTCAGCATTAAATGTTAAGGAGAGACCTTCAAAGACATAAAGAAAACATAGGGATACCTCTCTTTCTGAAAGCTAGTGGGAAATCATAACAAATTTTTTTTTTAAATAAATTTGAAAATACTCTATTTTCAATTTCTTGTAAAGATACTCTTGGAAATACTGATTTGGCATGTTGTATTTGTTATGCAGTGAGCGTTGCATGGTGTCATAAAATCTAAATGTCCACTTTTGAACACTTTTCTTTCTTGACATTGTTCAGCTTTGACCACAAAACAAAACAAAGTAGTTTCAGGGTTGCTTCAAATCACGTCAGCTGACAAGATGTTCAAAGGGTATCAGAGAGGCTATTCCTTTCAATCTTCCAGGGTGGGAAATGGACTGGGCTGGAAAAAGAACTGACTTTTCTATTTAGATTCTGCTCCTGTGCTCTCTCTTTACCACCATGACTCGTCACTGACAGAGTAGCCAGTTTTTAGCAAGAAGGTGCAGGAAATTAAAGTTCAAGAAAAGAAGGAATGAAAAGTGAATGGAAAACAAATCTACAAAGGCTATTGAAGATACTACTGAATCCAGACAAACAGGATTTCATCTCACTGAATTTTATGTTTGATAGCAGGGATTCCTAAATTTATTTCAGTCAGCTACTGTCATGAGCAGCACTAAATCAGATAAACTACTATCACTTCCTCTCTCATCTTACCTCAAAACTTTCTGCTGTATAGTCTCACTCCCTCTGGCACTGAATACCAACACATGCCCTTAGCTAACTGCACAGGTTACCTACCCCTACCTAATCTTTCCATACTGATCTTGGCCATACGACTTCATTCTAGATCTACAGGTTTTATTTCTTGTGAGGATCCTGCAGGTGTTGTCAGTGCACCAGAACATGCACAGTGAATAGAAGCTCATAGGCACAGATTACAGCTCCATGCCTGGGAAGCAGCTCCCACATCACCTATGAGTACTATGCACTCTTTAATGTGGGAAAGAATTTCCACAGATCTGCCTGGGACACTCACAAAGTCTCATTTATTTTGCATGTCTCATTCCCACTGGCTTCTAGAGACAAAATGGGTTCAATACACACATTTCTGTCATGTTAGAAAGTGACCCTAAATCGAGCTTTAAAGGATTTAGGTGGTCTTATTTGGCTTGCCTCTTAAAAACTTCTACATTTATCTTGAAACGTTTTGCTTCCTCTTTGCTGATGGTTTTACCAACAAATCTAATGCTGAAATGCATTGCCTCTGCATCTCATACAGACTCTGGGCAATATAAAACAACCATTTGTTGGCATTTTTATTTACACTATTTTAGTAAAAACACATTTTTCCACTGCAGAATCTTCTGAACCTTCTGAAGTTGAACTTTAGTATTTTTTAAAATTTTCTATAAATTCAGATAAATCCCCACTGTTCTTAATAATTAGCATGTACTAACTATTTAAAATATTTTTATACATCTAATATTTACAGCTGGGGGGTCTTCATATACTGTGTCTTTCATTCTCAGTAATTCATTAAGAGAACATTATGATATAAAGCAGAATCTGCCTGGATATTGTGAGCATTCCCATTTCTTGTTTATTGAACTGCTTAAGCTGTCAGTGTTTATGAAAAGGCTGTTATTGTAGGAAACTCACAATACAAGTCATGTCATGGCAATAACAAAAATAAGATTGACAAAGTTTCTAACTGTTTCAGTTCCTGCTTAGCAGAATATCACCAACTGCTTAATACACTCAGTTCATTTTATAATTAGCTTCATAAATTAGTGCAAATGATCCTTTTATCTCTGTGGTATTAGCAGCTTTCTGTTTTGAACGTGTACTCTGCCTGCAAAAATAGTGATTGCTTATTTAATAAGTCTGCTCCTCACATAAGAGTTCACATCTTCAGAATCATATCTATTAACCCATGAACAAATAAAAATAAATAACTATTAAAATACTATTTTTACTCATGTCAGCCATGCAGAGACAGTAGCTAAAGAAAATCAGGACAAATTCAACACATGCATTATGAAGAATTAGTTTTATAACACAAATGCAAACCCCAAATTGAATCATTCCATGAGGAAAAGAATTTCCTGTATTCTGCCTACAAAAGATAAGGAGATTACCTGGCTGTAAGTGAAAGCAGAGTCAGACCTACTGAAAGTGTTATTCATGATAATTATGCTTGAGCTAGAAAGCATCTGAGCCTGAAATTCAGAGACCATTTGAGATTGCTGAAGAAGCAGTTCAGAAATTTGTCTTTGACTTGTCATCTCTGCAAATGTAATGGGGAATCACAGACAGAAAAAAACAAAGAGTATGCACCTATTTTAGCACTACATTTTTCCCAGTACTATTGAAGAATACAGCAAAGGCTGAAACATCATGAAAAAAGAAATCATATAGCCTTGCTGTACGTACTTACTTACCATGTCATCAGGCAATGTCCTTTCTTACCAGCAGAAGTGAACTGAATTGTTGAACCAGCATGGTGATGTTTTAAATGATGCTTCTTTTTGTCCCACTATGAACAAAATATTCACAGACTTATTGTATGGTTCACATTTCTCTTTAAAGACTACTATCACTGCACCCTCCAAATAGCACAGCTTTCCCTTAATGGTCATGTAGAATAAGTATGGAACATCACTTCTGATCAGTTTTTTCAATCCTTTCCTGGAAACCAAAAAGCCCCAAACAACTTCCCTTACTTGTCAGGTGCTAAAATAACTCACATTTCCTTTTCATCATCCATTTCTACTCAATGTAGCTGTATCCAGATTATGAAAGAAAAAAAATTCCACTTCTTGTGATAAGATAGGGAGCCACAGTTAGTAAAAAACGTCACTGCGCAATAGATTGAAAGCAGTTAGAGTTTACAAATCCTTTCAAATCAGAAAAAAAAGAATTTGACGAATACTTCTTAAGATCATATGTTGCAATTGTGCTTAAAATTACTCTTTTCGTGCAGTTAGCTATATGATGCACCAGAGTTATTTTCTATTAGCATATACTACTCATTGTAGTGGGCTTTGATCTACCCAATTTCTAACTGATCTAGCTAATTTCTAAGAAAGCGTTTGTTTACTGCATGGCTCCTCTGACAGCTAGAATCAGCTGTTAACATTACATGAATACTTTCTGAGTATCAAATGCAAGAGATTTCAAGGAGAATGTTTTTCAGTTACAACTTTTCTGTTTGGTATACAGCTTTCCTGAATTCCAAATTCAGTGTGCAACTCTCTTGTCTCATCAAACTTGAAGGAAGCAGACGTGAATCTTAGAAGCTTAGAGCTGCACTCCTTGAGTTAATCATATGTTTATAAGCTTTAATGTGCCTGCTTTTATCAAATAGGCATATTTTGTAAACAAAGTTACACACAGAATTGGAACTCTACCATAAATTTAATGTCTCATCATTATATTTTTTTTCCTTTTTTCTTTGTACCCTACTGACTGAATTCCCTCTATCTGATAACCCTATTGGACAACTTTTGCTGACTGTATTTTCTGATTTGTTGTGATTTCTGGTGGTGGTGGTTTTTTGTTTGTTTATTTCCTTGGTTTTGGGTGGTGGTTTTTTGTCTTGTTTTTCATTACTAATCAGTTCCTCCAGAAGTGCTCTTGAAAGGAACTATACAGCACTGGAAGATCCATTGACATAACTCTAAATAATAAACTGAGATAAACAGGTAGAATAAGGACAAGAAAGGAGTAAGAAAGATTTTAAATAAAAACGTGAAACTTCCTCTACAAATCCAATTGTATCATAGGAAAATTCAGGTTGAAAGAAACCTCAGAATGTCTCTAACCCAAACTTAAGCTCACAACAAAGAGAGCTTTGAAGTCAGATTAAGTTAAACAGGGCTTCATCTAACTCGACATTAAAAACTTCCACAGATGGAGACTGCCCAGTCTTTCTGCATCATCTATTCCAATGCCTCAACTGTCCTCAAGAGGAAACAGTATTCCCTTACATCCATCCAGAAATTCTATTATTTTCTCCAATTTATGCCCATTGTTTCTCCCCCTCTCCCCACACCCCACTGTCAACAGCCTGGCTCCATTCTGCTAAACCTCTGCTTTATCAATGTTGTCCCTGTTTATCAATGTCCTTCCTGTATTGTGGGGCACAAAAATTGGACCTGGTATCCTTGATGTGGTCCTCATGGCCTGTAGTGCCAAAGACAGGTAAATTCTAGTAATTCTCTGGAGTGACCCCCTTGCCTCTACTGCCACATCTCTTTTAGTTTTTAAAAAGCAGTTGAAAAGCTCATAAGAACAGCTCTTATTCTGGTCTGCGGCAGAAAAGATGCTACAGGCAGGAGCTGTGCTTGTAAAAGAAGTATTTCAAAGGATAGTAGACGACTCTGTCACCATGAAAACATTTTACAGAGACATTTTTGGTCAGAATTCTGCACTGGAAAAGGAGCAAGTTCCACAAACACTCACATTGGCTGTAGAGAGCTTGCTCCTCCACAGTGCCTTTTTTTGCCCACCAACTGGAGGAGACACTCTTAGTGTGTGAGGCAGATGCTCCAAAAAAAAGTGCCTATTCCAGACCATCTGTACTGATTGTTAACCCCATGCTTCAAGAATTTCTGCAACCTTTTAATATGTTTTATTGTATTACAGAACTTATTTTTTTTCCTTTCTTTTCATTCACCCTCAACACTTCTCTACTCCCTTCAGATTCAGTAGATCACAATTTTATACTCAAAGAAAATGTTTAATAATAATCACTCAAAGAGATTTACCAAGACTGAATTACCTGAAGGCTCCAATTCCCAAGTTCCATTGAATTTCTGAGGGAATTTTGCACCAAACTCCTCCAGGTTCTTTTTTAAAATGTCATTCTTAAATTAATATTGTGCAACTGGAAGTATTTGCTCTGAGTATTTAAAAAAAACAACATTGCTGTTCTGCTAGTTTAATTTTCTAAACATTCCTTGTCAAAGACCGACTCAATAGCCACATCAGGGTAAACCTAAGTGGAGAAAGAATAAGCTCCTCATTCAGTCACACAGTGCACTCCTGCTTGATTGGAATGGATATTGTACATAATATGTCCCTGCAGATGTTTTCTCCAGTGGGGCACATTGAATTTCATTTAAATGCCAAGGCTCAAAATCTAAAACAATGTGACTTTAACAAAAAAATCTGATGAGGAATTTGATGAGAAAATGGCAAGAATTCCTGTGGCATTTGGGTAACAATTTCAAGCCCTCGTTTTAATAGAATAAACAGGATCATATTTCATTCAAAGCTGGCAATGAGATGAGCTTTGGGTATTACATTGATATAAACCAATAAAGAATTTGCAAATTTGAAGCACTAATTAACAGACACAATATTAAATGAAAAAAGTTTGCTCCAGGGGCAAATATATTTTGAAGACTTTAAACTTTTATTAAAAGACAATTTTGAATAGCTTCTTCTGCATTTGACTATTTTGTTAGTTTTGAAGAGGGGGTGTCTTGTGTTTTAAACTAGCATGTTTAATATAGTTGGAATATAAATGAATAAAATAACAGTCTCTTTTCTGCCTTTCTGAAATAATAATTCAATGTCATGTCACTTCAAAAGAAAAGTATCTCCTAAGTTGAACCTACACTGCCAACAGCTGTGTAAGAGGATGTTAGTATTTTACCTACAGTGAACTCCAATACTATTTCTATTGAATTATTTTTTAAAGTCTTATAGTCCTGAATCAAAAAAGCACTCCTATTTAGAACCTGACTGTACTATTATGAGAGCCCCAGTAAAAATGTATAAACAACAAAAATTGGAACTTTTGGTTTACAGTTCATAGATGTAGTAGTAAGAGGATTTTCTCTACCTAATTGCAATGCTGCACGTAGTAGCCTTTTTGATACTACAATATCCAAGACTTATGTATCTAAAGACTCATACTTCAGAAAATGGGAATGTCAGCTAGAATATTAAGGAATGAAATCTATGAGACTGACCTTCAGATAGGATATTGGAGACTGTTTTTTGAAACAAGTGGTTATTTCATCCTAAGCATAATACCATCAAAATCTGCTGATGATAAAGTCACCTGCTCTGACAACTCAGCAGCTGTGCTTCACTTAAAAGCTGTCACAGATTTAATTCATTAGCAAGCCAGCTAACTTCTTGCTTCAAGAAATTATGGATTTTTTTACTTCCAAATGTTAAGGTACTATTTTTTTCTTTTACACTCTATGGGATAATTGTGCACCAGTATCTAATCCTATAATGGCAGGTCCATGGTCCCTTATATCTTATCTTCTGTGATGCTTCCATTTTTTCCAACCACTTTCATTTTCCTTGTCTTTAATACAGCTGATTGTAGTACCTTTTTTTTTTTCCTTTTTTATTTAAAGGAAAATTATGAGGTAAGTGTTTAGAAAGGTAATTGATCTGTAGTTTAGAGATAAAAGGCCTGATCTTTCCTTCTGATACTGAATGTGCATCAAAGTCAAGTTGAAGCACTTTACATGCACTGCTTAATGAAAAATTGTAGAAAATGGAATATAAAAAAAGCCATTAGCTATAAAAATAAATGACAGGAGGTTCTGCAACCTATTCACTGACAATTTGTGTATCACTTGGATTCAAAATCTATACAATTTACATACACACATGCAATACTGCCTAAGTTTTATGAACAACTATTCACAAAATCTCACATGTTGCATGTGTATGCCCATAATTCTGCACCTGAAAAATGCCCAGAATACTTTGGGGCTAGGATCCAAAGCAGGGAAGTCTGTATATTTTTAGAGGGTAGAACAGAAGGCCCACAAAAAAATAAATGTAAAGTTCAGAAGCAGAACAGGATCTGTTCCTCCCTCTCTATGTCAATGCATAATTATAGGACAGAACCCCACATTAGACTAGTGATCTTTAATTTACAAACGGAATATCCAAGCTTCCTCATGCTTCTATCCCAGATTCAAAGTCTGGTTCAAAACCAAGGGAAAATAATCTCCCTTGGAGGCATAAAGGCAGTGTGAATAAGAATACACACTTTGCATGACAGAAGTCAGAGCAGAAAGCTGGCCCCATCCAGATACAATTTGGATGGGGAAAGAAAAAGAGACTCCCTGTCCTGTGTCATTCTGGGTGTGAGCACACATGTTCCAAGACGTGTACAGAGCAGGATAGTCAACAAATCACAGAACTGTGGAATGTGCCGAGTCAGAAGGGACCATGAGAATCATCAGTTCCAACTCCTGGCCCAGCACCATCCCCAAGAGTCCCTGTGCCTGAGAGCATTGCCCAAATACTTCTTAAACTCTGTCAGGCTGGTTCTGTGACCACTGCCCTGGGAATCCTGTTCCAGTGCCCAACCACCCTCTGGGTTCCCTTAAACCTCTTCCTAAAGCCATGCCCAAAATAAGCTCACCACAGTAGTCACTGTGATTACACTGTTAATAAACATTATTTATTTGCTTAGAAAAATAATGTGATGCTTCAGAAATGCTTCAGAAACAAATGCTTCAGAAGCAGAATGGAATACAAAGGCTGTTGTGCAGCTCTTCCACAATAACAAGGAGCCATTACAGAAATTACCTAATCACAAACCAAGAGAAAAAAAAATTCAGGTATAGCAAACAATTACAATGTGGACAAGTAAACACATGGATGCAGTAAGCTGGAGAGGGTTATTACACACTAGAGCTTCTCTGTGCTAATTCCTCCATTGTTACCACATTACTGAGGAATATGTTATATTTACCTAGAGTTAAGAGCAATCTAGGCTGCAGTTTGCAGCATGGTGCTGCTAGTTCATATTTTTGCTTTATGGATGCAGTAACTTGTTTGCCTACCCATCTCATTATAGAATTAAACAACAGATCATTTCTCTCTTAAAAGAAAATTCTGTATTAAAAGCTACCTGCTTTATATCCTTCTATACTCCCCACTGCACCTCACTGGTGAATGCAATTTTCCAAGGAAATCTATCATAGCTCTAATATGTAAGATAGTTATCGATCTGTAAGTGGAATTATATATGAGGGAAGACATTTGCACCTGTACCTGTCACATTATAAGACACTTCTGAGTAGCTGATGGAAGGATTTAAGTATACTTACTGAAGCTCCAGTACAGTACTGAATCATTTAAAATACTACAGGAATGAGTGAAGGATCATGAACTGGAAGAACCAGTTCAGCCTGCACACTGCAGGGTCTAAATGCCCCAGGAGTACTGACAGAATACAGCTGCAGTACCATGGGCTGCTCACCAAACTGTCAGTGACCACTAAAGAAAGTAAGGAATCCTGCTATGGTGAGAAAGGGAAGAGGGAACAATACTGAAAATACTAGCTCATTATCCAGCTCATCCCTTTATTACCCAAGGAAACAAAGTAACCCAGATATAAAGCAAAATCACAGACATTATGAAACAGAAAATTAAGTTTCGATGGAGAGGAGAAAAGTTTGCAACATTGCAATACAGGGATCCCAAATCCAGCCCAAATAATCCAAGCAAAACCACACAACACAGAACTATATAAACTCAGCCATAGTATATAAAATTTCAGGTCAGCTCAGGCAGAGTACTCATGATTAACTCAAAAACTTCACTAACACAGCTAGAGAACTTTACTGTAGAATATAAAACTGATCACAAATTTTAACCTTTAATTGTGAGTGAAACTTTTTTAATCCTATTTTATTTACAGCTAAAAAAAAAGAACTCTAGCACAGCAGAGGAAAAAATATATTTGTGAAGCAATTTCTGACAAATGTGCCTGTAAATATTTGGTCTTTGCAAATTAAAGCTGCAGTAAATAAGAGTGGATGTCACTTCCTCTACAAAACATCCGCATGTTTTTATACTAAGCACTACTGGGAACTCTTCCACATAAGAAATAGTCTTAACTGTACCAAGGAAAAATTACAAAGATAGAAGTATTTTAAAAAGATACAAAGATAATTACAAAGATAACAGTATTTTAAAGGTAAATAAATAAACACTTTGTGTAACTTCTGCCTGTAATCAGCTAGGTTGAGAGTCTGCCAGCCATAAAAAACTGAATGGAATATTTAACCCAGAGAAAGGCAACTTCCACAGCTACAATAAGGTCTAGATCCTGCAAAGAGACACCTACTTTGCAATGTCAATAGGAATATGAACATTTTATGAGGGTATATAAGAGTGGGCAAGATTCAGGTCTCGGATAAGATGAACTGATGCTATCAATTCTCATGTACATCTCTGGATTAAGGGAGAGCTTTTTCCTAAACTAAGATCTATGAGTTCATGCTTTTCACTTTGATTACAATACTTTTAACCTGTCTAAAAACAGCCAAACTAAATGAACCCTAAGTTTAGTGTAACAAGGCCCTGAAACTTCAGTCTGAGAAATTCACCAGAAACATATCTTAGGTGAAGAAAACAGAGCATTTTAATTCTGGCAGAATTTGCTGACAACTTCTGAAACCAGCACCGCTGAAATCAACTGGTCAGCCCAAGAAGTGGGCATCTTTGTTATCCAGTCACCTTTCTCTGCTTTACATTCAAGCTAATAAATAATCTAAATTCTTATATTAGAATTAGAAGTCTTTAATATTTCTAAACACAGTATCCTAAATAAGAACAGTCTCAAGAAAGCCACTGAGAAAAAGAACAAATGTCATTGTATACTTCTGAAAAAAAAAAAAAAAAGCTTCAGGCTGTTTAAACATCTATGATTCTTGAGTCATTGTTTGAATCTGGCAAAACAAGGGCACTATGAATAACTCTCCTTTAAATACACAGCTTGAGCAAAACACTACTCTAGTTCATTCCCCCAAAGTAGCTTACTTTGCATAGCAAGTTATTGATATAACAGAATCATTTATTACACAGTAATTGTAATTTATATCTCTCAAAACTCTTCACTTCTGAGATGCTGGCAAAGATTTTTAAGAAATATATCCAAGAGAGCAATTCAGTAGCATGGCAGTTGAGCATCTTCAGTAGCAGTTTGGCTCTTTTGAGAGTCATTCCAATAAGACAAGCACACTACTGGAATAATCTCATTCTAAGCAGCACAAGCAGGTTCAGATTCCCGCCAGCAGGCAGTAGGATTTTCAAAAGAAGACAAAAGAATAGTCAAGTATTAGGCAAGTTTTGAATATTAACAAAATTTTGCTTATGTATATTTTCAATAATAGCATATTAGAACCAGGTCAGGCTATTCAATTCCAGTTCAGCAAAGATTTTGTCTAATTTTCAAAAACTTTCAGTATTAATTTAATTTTGCTCTCCCTGAAGGCAGTGGGAACTGAAAACAGGTTTCAGCATCAGAGTCAAGATAAGCCTCGAGCAATTTTAGAAGTCTGAGTATAAACTTTGCCACCTTGGCCATTGTTCAATATGTATTATATTCAAGTACACATGTACAAATGTTTCTTACATTTTTGCTCTTTCTCCCAAAACACATATATGAATTCACGGACAAACGCAACAAATGAAATGACGATTTTAACTACATATGTAATTTCTATCCATATGAATTTGTCTCATTCAGGAAAAACAAAACCAAAACAAAAAATCCATGAAGAGCAGTACACAAATTTATTTCTAACACTTTTTGTGTAATCCAGCAAACTTTGTAACCATGCATTTCAGAAAGCACATCTTTTAAACTTGCATGCGTATCTGTTCTGTAACATTGCTCACATTTCCACACCTTGGAATGTAGCCTTTCATTAACGGAAAAGAATATGTCTGTTTATAAAACAGATACAATGCTGATTAAGCTAAGAAATTACTTCACGGGTTCCACCACTGCTGCTGCAGTAGGGCAGAATGTTTAGAATAAAGTTCATATGATGATTGCCCACTGACTTGTCTTACGGAATAAAAAAAGATGTTCCCCATGGGAGGGGATTCAGGCTCAGTTCCCGATCGTATCAGAAAAGACATAAACTTCTACTTAAGTATATCACAAGGGTTTCTGGGAAAAGGAAAATGTGTGTAACAAGCAGGCACTTCTGTGAAAAATACAAAATAGCCAAATACACAAGATATTATTGCTAGAGAATGAAGACATTGCCCAATTAGAATATCTCATAGAAAAAGTGGCTTAAAAAACCCCCATATCCCAGGCAATCAGTATCTAATGACCACTTAAGGGAAATCTCTCAACCTCTCAACTCTTTCAAAACTCGTAATACTTAGAAATATGTAGGGCCCCACTTGCCAAACACTCCCTAGACTGTTTTGCTGTGGTTTGCACCTCAGGGTACGGATTTCTGAGAAAAGGGACACTCTCTGTCCCCTCTGTGTCACACTTCTCAGGCAGTCTTCATCTCTCTCTCCCTTTCCATACAAACCTCTGAGAATAGCAATGGGGCAATCCTAGATGCACATACAGACTGGAGAACAAGATGCTGGAAAGCAGTGCTGGAAAGGGGAAAGTGACCTGGGGGTCCTGGTCAACAGAAAGTGGAATATGAGTCAGCAGTGCCCTGGGAGCCAGGAAGGCCCAACCATGTCCTGGGGACATCAGGAACAGCATGGCCAGCCAGGCAAGGGAGGGGATTGTCCTGCTCTGCTCTGGGGCAGCCTCACCTCAAGTGCTGGGGACAGTTTTGGGCACCATAATGTATGAAAGACATTAAACTGTTAGAGAGCGTCCAGAGGAGGGCAACAAAGAGGGTGAAGGGCCTTGAGGCCGTGTGAGGAGCAGCTGAGGGCCCTGGGTCTGTTCAGCCTGGAGGAGACTGAGGGCAGAGCTCACTGCAGCCACAACTTCCTCGGGAGGGGAAGAGGAGCAGCAGGCACTGATTTATTCTCTCTGGTGGCCAAGACCTAAGGCCTGAAGTTGTGCTACGGGAGGTTTAAGCTGGATATCAGAAAAAGATGCTTCACCCAGAGGGTGGATGGGCACTGAAACAGCTCCCTAGGCCAGTGGTCACAGCACCAGCCTGACAGAGTTCAAGAAGTGCTTGGACAATGCTCTCAGGCACATGGTGGGGATGGTGCTTTGCAGGGCCAGGAGCTGGACTTGATGATCCTCATGGATCCCTTCCAACCCAGCACATTCTGTGTGATTCTGTTCTCATCATCAAGACCCATGTTAGACTACCAGAGTTCCCTCCAGGATATGTACTGACTTGCCATACATCCATGCCTTCACCAGTTTGGAAGTCAGTCATACATATAATAGCAAATCCAGCAAACATGGGAGTTTTTACAAGATTTCCACATACAGTTCTTTTTGGGTGAGCAGAAGAGTCCACATCCATTTCTCTTTCCTGAACCTCTTTCTAAGCTCAGGCCTCATGGGTCAGTTCTCCCTCAGATACATACTTTTGAGTAGCCAACACTTTTCCACTAATAGTACACACTAATTTTTTTTAAATGTGTTTTTTCCTTTTGCCTTCCAAATCTCTTGCTTGCCCATGGCAGATTCTACAATGAATTTCCCTCCTCATACCTTTCCCTCACTAAAACATCCTTTAAAATGGTTTCTATGATTTTTTTTCTTTATAACCCTGAGCCATTTTTCCACTGGTATCCTTACAAGAGCCTCAGTCTCTAGCACATAAATGGAAACCAATCAGAATTCATACATTTTAAATACACAGGGTATTCAAGCAATTTCTCAGTATTAATTTTCCAGTAAGACTTTACTGTTCAGTTTCTTTTGACTACCTTTAGTTTGCATGGAAAATGGTTTAATGAAAAACTGAAACTCAACCCTACGTGCACACGTCTGGGTGCTGCCAGAACTCCCCTGTCAGACTGCAGCACTAAGCAGAAGTTGAAATAAATGTAAGCAGTTTTCCAGTTTCTCCAGGACCCTCATTTGGGTGACAGAACCTTTTATGTTAATTTCCCAACATTTAACACTGATTTTGCTTACACAGGCAATGTCCAGTGAAAGACAGTAAAAGGAAGAGAATCAAAAGACTTCTTACACAGACTAAGCTTTGATTAATCCTGGGTAGTTCTTCAGGGTTGGAAACCCAAAAAACACATGACTTTGAAATTAGAACTGTTCAATGAAATTAGAACAGATGCATGCTATGTTAATAAGAGAAAAGAGATGTTATAAATGATAACAGTGGGTTTTTCAAGGCTTGAAACATCAGTTTCAGTCAAGATTTCAGAGGTTAATGTAACATAGTATGGGGAATAAGTTCAATTTACTCCTAGCATCAGTAGGAGCTTAAAATTTTACATAATTTTTTTTTTTTTTGTGATGAATGTTACATTTGAGTTAGGTAAATTACTCATAGTATGAAAACATAAACTGAGGCAGAGGAATTCATGTTCTTGGCTGAAATCACACAATATTAAGCTAAGCCTGCATTGTCCAGTGAAAGACAGTAAAAGGAAGAGAATCAAAAGACTTCTTACACAGACTAAGCTTTGATTAATCCTGGGTAGTTCTTCAGGGTTGGAAACCCAAAAAACACATGACTTTGAAATTAGAACTGTTCAATGAAATTAGAACAGATGCATGCTATGTTAATAAGAGAAAAGAGATGTTATAAATGATAACAGTGGGTTTTTCAAGGCTTGAAACATCAGTTTCAGTCAAGATTTCAGAGGTTAATGTAACATAGTATGGGGAATAAGTTCAATTTACTCCTAGCATCAGTAGGAGCTTAAAATTTTACATAATTTTTTTTTTTTTTGTGATGAATATTACATTTGAGTTAGGTAAATTACTCATAGTATGAAAACATAAACTGAGGCAGAGGAATTCATGTTCTTGGCTGAAATCACACAATATTAAGCTAAGCCTGCTTTAAAAAGACATAAAGTACTCCACTTAGAAATTATTGTTGATGAAAATCAAGTACCTAATTATAATCAAGTAGTAACAAGTTAAGCTATCACGTGACAGTAAAAATGAAAAACACAAAGAAACCTGCAGGCTTGTTTTCTGAATGCAATATATATAGGTTTGGAGTGCTTTCTAGGTTATAAACTCTCATTAAAGCATTATCTAAAATCAGGACATACATCTTGCAGTATATTATTTTCCCAGGGCAGTCATCTTATCCTGCATCCTAATGTACATCCTGTCCTGTTGCCATGCTTGCGACAGTGTGCTTCTCCTTCTCTGTCTCAACCTGAACTCTATCTCCTGTAAACCTGTACAAGTGATAACCACCAGTGGTGGTCCTAATAGATGGTTTGGTAATGATGTCTGCATCCAGCTTAAAGTGGATTCAGGGGAGACATAACAACACAATAGCCAAAGGCTAATTTGAGCAAGGCATGCTCCAAACCATAATGCTGGTCAATACCCTACTCAAGCCAAATCTGAGCAAAGCTAACATCTGTAGTCAGTATACAAATATGACTACAACTCGATCATCTCATTCCATGTACTTATGGACAGCCCAGGGCCCATTAAGCTCTCCTGAACAGCAATGGGCTGCCTATTAGGATAAGTACCTGAGTAGGAATGCTAAAATTATCCTTAATGTATCAAATACTTGGTAAATGAATTGGGAATAAACACACTGAAACTTTGAAATCTTATCTAAGTGATATAGAGAAAAGGATGTGCATACATAATCCTTTAGACATAAATCATTCACCAAGTCTGGGACTAAATCTGGATCCAGCTGCATCTAAACTCCCCTCCGAGGAGTTTAGAATGAAATGGGGGCTCCTTCTGAACCACATGACTCAACAGGAGGGTCTCAGTCAGTTCTTTCTGACCCTGTTCACAAGCATTAAATACTCACATGTACCTTGCAACAGATTTTTGTTAAAGCAGTCACATTTACCATAGAACTTTGCTCACACACTGCCTGATAAAAACAAAATGCAATGTTTCTTCTTGTGAGTGAAATGCATGACTCTATCCATGACAACTTTCCACCAGTTTAAACCAAATACTCATAATGAAATCTAACAATTCTTTAAAACTATTATACAATATTCATTCCTCAAACGTCAGCTTTCACTGTGGGCCACACCCACATGGTGCTGAGTGCCCTCAGCTGCAATCTGATATTCATTTTGGCTTAAAAACTCATAAAATTGATTACAATGCCACATTTAACTGATAAATTCTTCAGGACAAGTTATAATTTTATTTAGGATAAATAAGAGCAAAAGGTAAAAAGCAAAACAGAAGTGAAAAGCAGTGTAGTTTCCAACACATTGGGCACTAGTACTCCATTTCACTGCACTGATGGAAAACGGCCTAAGAAATATAAAAGAAGACAGTGAGTCTTATAGTTGGAAGTTCCATCCTATGTAGTCATTTATTTCCTTCTGAGATTGTTCAACAGACATCAAAATCTCTTAAGTTGGTAAATATTAAGGGAAAGGAAGAACGCAATTTTTTTCTTTGACAGCTGTATAATATCTAGGCATAAAGGGAACAGTTGATACTGATAGTTTTCATGACAAGCTATATGAACAGTGAAGTCATATATATTTATGCAAAGTTTAAAAAATAGGTTATTTAGGAGTGGCACAAAGGATAGTTTCTCTCACTTCAAAAAGGGTGTTTGTACATACTATGAATACAATTCATCCAAATGAATTACATCACCAAATGTAAGAAAATTTAGCAGGAGTACTTCTGTAAACATTGCATCAGCTTTTTTTTTTTCTTCTATTTTGGGCCTGAATGGGTCAGAATCTCCACAAACCAGACTGATTAACAATTATGAAGACTGTTTACATTCTAATATGATGAAATGGAAAAGAAGTCTCAGAAAGCTTATCCCTTAAAAACCCCATAGTACAGGTTAATTAATTTTCAAGGCTAAAAAGCATCATTAGATTATTTTATTTGACCTCTTACATAACACAAACTTTAAAATGTCACCTAGTTCTCCTTGCACTAAGTCAAATGACAAAATACCACTGCCTGAATGCACATCTGCTCTACCTTCCTCAGAACTGTACTTCCATAGTGTACAGAAAAATGTCTGCAACCAAAATGGGAAAATGAAAGGTTTTAATCTAAAACAGTAGCATTTCCCCCTCTTACAGCAAAACACCATTTGTTTGGTACAAGGAGTTATTCTGCAGCCAGCACTAACTAGACCACTTATTATTGTAGCCTGTCCAATTCCTCATCCAAAACTGCAAGTGGTATCCAACATGTACTGAGAGCCCAAGGATACAAGAATTAGAGCTGTAGTGACTCTAGCTCAATGATTCTTTGCTATGCAGTATTTGGGGTTTGCTCCATTACAGAGAAACAGATTTACCGCAACTCGTGGACATTTATTCAAGCTTCAAGCAGCAGATAAGTCAGGTCAAGCAAAGATGCATTACAGTATTAATTATACTAACAGAATGATCTTTCTGTTATTGTTCATGTGGATTTACTGACAGGAGGTGAGTAAAGAATGAAAAGTAGTGACAGAAGAACAAAGCTGACAAAAGGCCTAAGAGCAAACACTGCCTTATGTTAATCATGAGGCCATAAATACATGAGATTTTTTGGCTTAGCAACTTTTATTGGTTAACAAAAAAAGGATTTTAAGATAGTCCTTCTCTCTCCATCGTCATTTCAGCATTAGTCTAACTTCAGAATTTCAAGACTGGCAAACTGAAGTAGACAGTTGTGCCTCCTACCAAACCAACTTTATACAGATGCCCAGCAAATACAAAGGCTGTTATAATGACTGAGAAGTGGGAGGAATGAACAGTCAAAAAACAAGAGGTTGTGTACAGATTTCAGTACTAAAAGCTCTAGCTGACAAATCTGCTAATCAAAGAGAAGGGCTTGAGACATGTTTTTCCACACAAACACACAAATGACCTACAGTGCAGTTTTCCCTGTTGCATACATTCAAGTACCTGTTTTGTATTTAGTATTTGATGTCAAGAGTGGACTGTTTTGAAATGCACCTTAATATTATAATAAGTATGATTGATGAGGCTTATTAAAAAATCTATATTAGAATGTGGGGGAGCTAACTATCAAATTATTATTTTTTAAAACTGTTAAAGAGAAAATGCTGATAAAGATCTATTACCAAAATACTTCTTCAGGAGCAAAGAAGCTATTGAGGAGTGACATTAAATCGATTCAATAACAGTAGTAATGGAAGGGAGTTTTAAGGTTTATGCTTTAACTGCATTAAAGAATTCTGAAGAAACAAAAAAACAATTAACTGGTTTTTCAAACTGCAGCATAACTCAGCCCTTCTAGCACTTCTACCATACAGAGTTGAAAGCTAACTTTCCCTTTTAGTATGACAGGTAGAATTGTCACTTAGGCCATCAAGCCATTAAACCAGTTTTTAAAAAGTATTTTGTAGATTCTGTAACATTCTAGAGAGTTTCCTGGTGCTTTTTCAATCAACAAAATCTGACTAAAATTGCTCTAGCTGACCTTCCGATTAATGGCCTTCCTATAGCCTGTCATGCTCACAAGGAATTTGGGGAACAGTTAGGATTCATCTGGAAGCAATGTAATTTCTGCCTTTGTCTTTCTTTTCTGGACGCTAATGGCTTTAAGTCAGTCCTCTTCACTCAATGTATGACACATACAGCCATTCTATTTCAGTTGTCCATTAACTTCAAGCACTATGACAAGAACAAAGCAACTTCTCAAAGGAGTTCAGCTATATGTACTGAATTTCTACAAATCACTTATTAGGTGCCCATTTCAAGTACCACTAATGTTTACCTGAGTGCAACAGTGTCAATTTTAATTAAAAGTGGCTGCTTAAACAAATGCAACAGGTTACAAGGCTTGTGGATTCAACATTAGTGTTACTGTTCAGTTTCTCTACATATTTCTGATTCTTTTTTCCTAAAAGTTACCTACCTTTTTAAAGCAAGAACTGTGGAAAAAAAAACAATAAGCAGAGAAACCTGCAGTTTGTGGTCTGAAGTCTAAGGCCTGAGCATGGTACTTGATATTGCCTCCTGGAGACCATGCAAAGGACAGACTACAGAGAGCACTCCAAAGCAGAAAGGAATACATCCATTTCCGTGGGTGCTTACAGGATCACTGACATAAACTGCTAAAGGGCATAGTCTCTATTCTGAAAAGAGACATCTGTAGTCCTACAAGCTTTTTAAATAAGATTTCTGCTCCTTAAATATTTATTACCAAGATTCAAGCAACATCCTGTGGAAATGGCTTTAAGAAACATGTCTGACTGTATTAACATTTTACTTAGTTGTACCAACCTGGCACCTGGTCAATGTCTGTATTAAGGTTACATTACAAAGCATTTCAATTGCATTTTTATTCACCATACTGTTTTAAATAAATGAGAAATTACCCATCTCTTATTATTGGGACACTAATGAGATAAGAAGTCTCTAGGTATTGTTGAGAGGTTGGAGAAGCTCTCAACTTCTGTAAAAATATTCTTGTCAGAGCCTCGCTTACCAGATAACACAGTACAGTTCCATTTGTATTCAGTTGACATTTATGTCTATGTGGCAAAGGTGTTTTATTCTGACTCAATTGTATTTGGTCTGATCAGGTTCTGGTGAAAGTTAACAGTAATTTGCCCCCTCTCTAGCCAAATTTTCCCAGGACCAGCCATGTCTGTGAAATGATACTTGCAGCTATGCTTTTCTGTATTCCTCAGTGACAAAAATTTCTATCCTAAGCCTCAGGCACTGCAAGAAGCCAATTTAATTTTGATTCTCTGCTACTTCTCTATCAGACAGCAAGCAATATTCAAAGGATACATTATTTCAGAAGACTAAACCTATATGTAGAAACTTCAGTGTTGTGCTAGATTTTCTCCTTCTTCTTTCTGAGCCCTCCATCTACTCTTTGCAGAGAGTTACATGCAATGCAGCAGTTTAAAGACAGCCTGCCCTTCAATCTCCTTCTAATGTGTGTCTTAGGACTTATTGCCCAAGTATTATCCTTTCTCCATCTACTCAGATTTTAAGAAAACCCAGTCATCACTGGGATCCAATTGAGGAATCTGTTCTCTCTAAACCCAAGCCTTCTCTGTTAATCTGAATCCAACAGATCAAAGAAAATTTCTACAAGCGTTTCAGGCATTTAACCCTACAAATCCAACTACTGTCTGTCCAGCTGCCAAGTGCAAAGCTGCTGGTAGAACTGGATATAGAATAGTGGTGTCTATGAAAAAAGATAGCTGAGGAAAAAAACCCCAAGATGTCAGATGCCCAATGCACTGCCAGAAAAATCAAAATGCTCAACTTCATATAAGATGATACCTCAGGAGCTCTGAGATCAGGGGAATAGCAGGTAGAAGATTCTCCAAAATCTTCTATGCCAGTTACTTGTCATTACAAATATAATTTTGTAGGTGAATTGGACTTACAGACTCAGATATACTAATAAAATATAGAAATAACCCTCTACAACTAGTAAAGCGATGTGGTTTTACATTCTTCTTTATCTGAGGATAAAATTTTCCAGAATATGTTTGCCCATGTAACACAAGCTAATAAGGCTAACAACAAGAGATAAGTTTAAGCTCTCACAGAAAGGCATAGAAAGAAAAAAGGGATCAACATAGAGCTCTATAGGTGACTGCAGAGTCCCCATGGATTCTTACTGCTCAGCTTCCTATTTCACTCCCCCTTTATAGCAACGTCATAAGAGCTATCATCACCTGAATCATTCTGATACCCTGTTCTCCAAAAGTACTATCTGCCTCTCCCTCTGTTCCAAATGCATTTGGGCCATTCCCTCTAGCAGTTTGCTGCCACCTGAGCAAGGTTTAGCTTATACTCACCCATGTAATTAGAATAGTGTTCATTTTACACTGCCAAAGAAGACTGTACATGATTGCCTATGTAACCACAACCAGCCCAATCACCTGGAAAAGGACACAATTTGGCACTATTTTGACTATTGTGGTTGTCAAAAACCTGTAACACATATTCCCAGCTTGAATATAACAAATATCTATGTAAGAATTTGAAAATACATAAGCTTTTCAAGTCACTGTTTCTTAAATGCGGGACAGAATCAATCCCCTATTGTCACCTCTCTTTTATCTTCACAGAGTGCGACCACATAGTGCACAAAAAGTCTTTATTATATTCACAGACAATGCAGCTGTGTAATAATGCTTTGTCCTTCAGTGCAAAATCATTTTTTGCTGAGGTGTGTCTTAGGACCCATAACACTGAAACATCTGAAAATAGTGATTCATTTTAAAAATTTCATTTGAACATCTGCACTAAACAGAATTTACAAAGAAAGAGACATTATTCTGATCATACAACTTCACTGCTTTATGTTTCCTACAGCTCAGAGTCACCCACAAGGGATGATATTAAAGGCTAGTTCTTTTCTGCATGTTGCTAGACAATTTCCAATTACAATAAAAACCTAAATTTCATGGTAAAATTCCATTCTTAAGATTATATCCATGTTTAAATGCCTAAAAAACCCAGTCACTAAATAAATTAAAAGGAATTTAAAAACAAAAAAAAAAATCTTAAACCAGAAATCCCAAGGGTACAGGCATGTGCTGGGCTGGGGGTACTAAAAAATACAATGAGCTATGGAGCATTTTTTAAAGCAAAATGCTTCCATGTGGTCCTTGAGAACTATGTACCTGTGTACGTGCATGACCATACAGACATACACACTGCTATTAGGGCAACCTGCCCTCATCTGCTCTGGTGCAGCTCTTTCTGATAATTGAGGTCATGTAACAAAAGGAAATCTCACTAGCAAAAATAAATGACTCAGGTCCCGATGATTTTGGAAAGCATGGGAGAAATAGAAAGGTGAATTACAGTGTAAAGACAGAAATCAGTTTTACGTGAAAAATCAGATGATGGGTTTACATGATGCATGAGTACTACCCAGTCACTCTGTAACTTTCAAAAGGAGCTGCATTAAAGGCTGAAGGAGAAGATATTTGCAAAGATAGTCACTGATACTAAATACAGAGAGGAGAAATAAGATCAGGAAATGCAAAAACAATATAGGAGACAAGCCTTAGAAAACATTTCAACCGAGCTGATGACAAAATTAGCTTGGTTATATTACAGTTAGGGTTTAGCATTAAATGCACAATATAAGGTAAAACTAAATTTTTTGAGACTTTTTTAGTCTACAACAAATTAACAAAAAATCACAGATATGGACTTCATCTAAAATAACCAGTATTAGATAGATGAATAATGAAACCTCTTGTTCTAATAACGTACTTCTTATCATAAATGTTGATAACAGTGTAGTTTATCATGAAAAGTGGGACTCAAGAAAAGCTGAATGGAACAAGTAGATTGTCTATAAGGTAACTGTGACTAAACAAATAGCTGGCAGCATTTCATTCTGATTAGACAGGGTCTGCATAAATTAAAGAATTACAATTATGTCAGGAACTACATATAAATGAAGCTGATTGTAATACACCCGGAAGTACATTGTTACTATTT